>NW_015116427.1:0-6748 GCF_001443285.1 Poecilia latipinna | reverse complement strand
GGTTATAGCTATGGCAAAAATAAATGTACACAATTCATATTGCTCATGTTATTTTTCAAATTTGTATTTTCTCACTTTTTTGTGACATGTTTTCACTTACCAGCAACCAGAATCAATATCCAAAAAATCTTCATTATGATTCCTGTATTATAATTCCTGTGTAAGAAATAACACATTTGTTTACTTTTAATTTTAAGACCTCTCAATTCACTCTTTTTTTAGAGATGTTTCTTACATCTCTAAAATGTAAGAAACATTTTATATGCGTTATATAAAATGCATGTAAAATGCATTTTATATAACGCATTTATATAACGCTTATATGGTGTCATATTATATGACACCATATAAGCGTTATATGGTGTCACACCATATAACGCTTTAACTGTCACCCTGAAATCTCTTAAATGTTATCTATTGTCATAATAGTTAGGGATTTAAAGATTACAAATTATTTTTTTTTTCTCTTTTAATTATGCTTTTTGTATTGTATTCTTTATCCCCTTTTTCTCCAATATATTTGAAAGTACAAGAAAGTGTATTTCCATTTTATTTCCAATGTTTAATAATAAACTGCAACACAATAGCATTTTGATGTTAGATAAGACTTCTTTCAACTCAGCCGAATTCTCATCAATTCACTTGTATTTATTTATGGTCGTTTCAAAACTAATGACATCATAGTAAATTTTACAATAAAAACAGACCTAGTTTTTATGAACACACAATATATCCATTTTGTTTTAAAAGACATTGATCTATACATTTCAGTCTCCAGTGCTATACTTTCATAATAACAGATTTACAGTAAAAACATATGAATGTGACTGAAATTAGATAGTAAAGCAACACTTACAGGTTTTGTCGAATGAGTTCTCTTCAGTGTGACAAGAGTTGGGATTCTCTTTGATCCGTTCTGTTCGCTGGTTGACTGGTACTGCTTACTGGTGTGGTGGAGAGCTTTATATCCATCAAGAGCAGGTAGCATGACATCAGGTGCACGCAAAAATGGAAATTAGTAATTCTGTGAACAATACTTTATTGTAGGTGTGGCTACCTGTGACATATTTCTGTCTTTAATTTGTGTGTGTGTGTGTGCGTGTGCGCGTGTGTGTGAAAGACGCCAGAGGTAAGCTTGTTGAGCAGGATTTCTTTTCCTGTTAGACCTACGAACATAGTGTTAAATTTAGGATTGTGTTGCAGCTGATCTAATAATCCTTTACACATGCATATAATTTTATTTTTCTTGAAAATAGATATTAAATCTAACTACATTTCCTTAATATTATTGCCTAAATACTGAATTGAATTAAAGAACATTGAATATTTTTTATTGGTTTTCATTATAAATCCAATATATAAAATATACCAAATATGGTGTTAGGTATTATTTTTGATATTTTACAATATTGTTTTTCTCTACATAATGTTTATGAAATGTATTTTATGTTATTACTCCAAAACACCCAAAGTGATTGTTCAGACAAGGAGACTTAATTTGGCTTAATGTAAATTACAATCCATGAATTTGTTTATTTTTGTTTTCATCGTGTTTCATGGAAGTCTTGTTTTGATTTTTCAGTGTTCAAAACTGTTTTTATTTTTCTGAATTGAAGTGTAATTTATACATTTTTGTCAAAATTGATATTTAAAAGTGAAATGAAGGAGTGATATTTTGGTTGTAGAGAGACCTAATATGAATAATAAGGTATAGATCTGCAGCTGGTGCAACATTGCATTTGAAGGTGTAGGAAGATATTGTTGTCAAAACTAAAGAACTTTAATAACTTTATTTATTATTAGAATAATCAGAAAACATTTCCTTAAAAAAGTAGATGTTTTAACTCCACCAGTTGTACTTTTTGATGCTTGGGACACTGATGTCTTACAGTGTGATGATGCCTCATTGATCTGGAATGTAAAATATCTGACGCAAAGCACCAAACTCTGACATCAAGACATATCCTCTGCATGACTGAGTCATACTTGTCTATGTATATTCGGACCTCTGACCTGATCTTATTGTTATTAATTTGAACATTCATATGTCATGAAAAAAAGCTGTTTTAACCCCTTAACTGTCACCCTAAGAACGGTTACATGTAAGCCAATGGGTCCATGAAGACACTGGTGTCATTGTGACGGTTGAGGTGTCTAAGTAACTAATTTATCTTTACCTATACCATTACTGCCATACAGATAACTAAATTAATGCAGCTTTGTTCATTACACCACCAGTTTGTTTTCTTCACAAACAATCCATTGTTTGTGAAGTTTTTTCCCTTCATTTGTGTGATCAACATATCCTTACAAGTAATGCAGAAGCTAAGTTTCCAAAAGTATTTTTTTGGTTTGAAGTTTTTGCTTTAAATGTTGTGTGTTTGCATCTCCAAACCTTTGAGCTGTATTTCTGCATGAAATGTGTCTGTTTAGAGCAGGTGAAGTGAGAAAAACATGTTGGCCTTTGTACTCTTGTTTCACATATCTTACCTGGTATTGTTCTTTCAAAAGACCTCCTGCACATTAAATCTCACATTCTGGCATTAATTGGAACTTTGTTGTGATATAACTTTTTTTTTTTTAAGATTATAACAGATGTACTGAGATGCCCATTTCCTTTTGTCCATTGTTTGCAGAGGCAAGGGTTAGTCTTTTTCTTACTCTGAACTAGACTGTTTTCTAGATTTCTATCACCAGAGAGTCATGCTTGGAAAAATGTGGAAAAAAACATATTTTGTGCTCTCTGTGGTAGCACAGTTATTTAACTATGTTTAGATAATTAAAAGCTCATAGTGCTTTTAATTAAATTTAGGTAACAGCACTGGAGAACTCCGTAATATACTTGTTTTGTCTTTGCATCTAATAATACACCAAATAGAGTCTAATATTATGATCACAGGGCATTTGAAATGTTTCTTTGATGACTCAGAAAGTTTCTCAGTAACACCCTTGGAGTGACACGTCCAGTATGTGGACTGCTTTGTTTTGTATCGGTGAAAATAGAGTCCACCCTATAATTGGACTTCATCACTTGTCCAGTCTTTACGTCAGAGACAATAAAACTGTCATGCAAGCTGGAAATAGTCTGTTTCATGATTTTAAAATTAATTTGTGCAAGGGTGCACCATTACAAAACAAGTTTTATTTTATATTTAAAAATTAAATATGTTGTTAAAATTGCTTGTTAAATATATTTATATTTTTGCAGTATCTTAATTTGTCTCAGTAGTTTGAAATTTTTTTATTTATTATTAGTCAAAATACTTAATTTATGATAAATTATTATTAAATTCATTATTAATGCAGTAATTTTAGCATTTTACTGAAATTTTTAAATTACATACTGCCTCCCATTTTATAACAGACAAAAACTGATGGAATAAAAAGGTTTTAAAATATTAGAACATGATAAATATTAATTCATAAAAACACTTAATTATATCACAGACAAGGGGATATTCATTTGACATGTAAACCTAGAAATAGCAAATAGATTAAATGTAGTTTAATGATTGGAAGGATACTTGTTAGTATAATTAAGTGTTGAAAACATGTCAGTGTCTTTCCCTCTTTTTTCTTGAGGTTTATGTAAGTTTTCTTCCATTCTATTATACCACAAATAACTTGACATTTCTTCTTTTTATTGATACCTGCTAAAACTCCCATTGTGTCTGCAAAAAGCACTGACACAAGTCAGCTGCTTTAATAACAGCAGCTGACATAGGAAATGTCTGAAAAAAGTACAAGAACATCTAGAATAGTTGGGTGTGTCTTTTACTTTAAAATGTTTATCCTGCCTTTCATAAATGTCAGTAACTCTATTGTTAAGGGAGGTTATTAAAATAGTTCCTTTATTCAAAAAGGGCATAGTCTTCTGATTGCAATTGCATGGTTAGACGTCATTATGACTACTCAATCTGCAAAACTTTAAAGTTTGATAATTGTAATTACTTAGAGTTGTTACTTGCATTTTAAAGTGTATACATGAATTGATAGAGGATTACAATTATAATCAGTAGAATCATAGTTAATTAATTTCAGTTATGATTATTGTGCATGAAGGGATTTTTTTCATGTCTTTATTTCTCATAATCATAAGGGTTACAACCATGGACAAACTCATAATTCATCTTTTTGGAATATCGACCTACAAATATTTTAAAACACGAGTAACTCATTAACAGCCACTATACACACACCACAGAATAAAAACTGACTCTGACAACTAAAGACTGGTAAAGCATTCCTATCATTTTCTTGAAATTTTTAAAGGACTGCAGCCTCATCAGGAAAAAAAAGTCTGCTATGGGCCTTTCTGTACAGCTGCATAGTGATGCGTATCGAGTGCAGCGACAGCCCTGGATACATTTATGTATCTTCAACCTGCATCTTCACTCTTTTAAATCCTCTTGATAAAACACAGTGCTCCAGCAGCAGATACATGGCTACCAAAATCATTAGGTTATGACAAATCCTGACTAAATGGGAAAACTTCACACTGGACCTAAAGCAATTTGGATTCCGTGCTTAAATGCACAATTTACTTTTCACTGAGAAGACTTTAGACTACTGAGCTACAGTCCCATCTCTCCTTAATACATATAAAATATTTCTGGTTACTCTGATTTAGGAGTAACCTTTAACTAAGGAATGTGAGTCCATGTCTCAATACATCTGTATATGCTGGCTGTTTTAAATCATTGAATCCAAATGCAGTCCATACCCTGAAAATTTCTCCCAGTCTTAAATAGGCTTTAAGACTTTGGAGGAGTAGAAAATGTACTGCACCTTTTTCTACAGGTGCAGTAGTAGTTGATATGAAGGAATGTACATTTTTCCTTTGTGTTTATATGCTTGAACACACAGTACTTTATGAACAATCATAGCAGTCAAGTATTGTTGTATTGGCCAACAAATATTACTAAGGTTTTCTTTTATTGGTTTATTGTAATATTCCAACTTTCTGATCAACTGGATGCTGGGTTTTCAATACTTGGAAGTCATATTCATCAAAGTTAACATAAACAAACAATGAAACTATGTTATGTGTGTAATATTTTTTGAAATAACATTACTCATATATGCTGAGGTCCAACCTCTTGTAAAAAGTGTCACTGACAATAGTGTTCATCTTCTAATGTGTCAGAAACTGTTGTGATTCTTAATCTGCAGTGACAACAAATGGCATGTGTGGAAAATGAATATTTGTCTAGATTTTTATCGAGACAACGCCAAAAAAATTGGATACAATTTGTTTAGCTGATACATAATGCTCCAGTGCAAGTTCTGTGACATTAAGCTGGTAACAGCCTATTTTAGTGTGAGAAAAAAACAAAGTTATGCATATTTTTAACATTATGAATGTATGGTGTCATCTATCACATACATAAAAGCTTAAAACTAAATCAAATAAAACATTAAATATAATTTGCTTGATGTGAGTTTTTTTTATTTCTTTTGCTTTCTGTTTGTCCCACCAGGAAGGACTGACATAGAGATTGTATAACTGTACAAAACAGATCACAGCGCAGGTGTGAGTACAGTGTTTACGCAAACTTCTCAACCATTAGGGTGTGTCCTCTGTTAAGGCTTTTCTCCCAACCTCTTTAAAAATGACAGGGAGCTTGTTATTTAAATATTTTCCTTTCATTTAACAAGGAAATACTTTTCAGTTCAATGACTTTCCTTGTCTTCATTATGACAGCTATATACTGTAAGGCATAATTAAAAGTCTTTGAAGATTTGTTTTTTGTGACTGATAGTTAAGAGCCAAAACATATTGCCCTTAACAATAATACCCTCTATTGTCAAATGCTGGATACTGCACATGAACTTATTTTTCCTCGACAATATTACTTGGAAACCCCAAATTCACAAAGATTCTCAGGCTTCTCAGATCACTCCCATCTTAGCCTAAAAATCCCTGCCAAGGAGTCCTAGCTTAAAAGTAATTCAGACAGCTGCTGAGAACATCTCTGACTGAGGAGATGACAAGTTTTGATTGACCCAGTTAATATGCTATCTTTTAGGGAATGGGATTGAGACTTGAGTCTTTCAATAGGTCTAGTTTTGGCTGTCATTGTTTGATACACAAAACAAAATAAGACAGACACACACAAAATAAATACATGCCCAGTAATCAGTTGATAGAAAATGACCAGTCATTGAATCTAGATTGGTTGAAATAAGTGTTTGATGATGATGAAAGTAAAATTACAGTAATTACCAAAGCACCAACATGTTTGGATGCACCTTATTTATATCATCATTATTATTGTGATGTGTCATGGCTTTTTGCCATGCTGCTATTTTTACAACTTCAACTAATTTCTTGTTAATGTGGATGTTCAACTGAGAGCAATTCACTAAATGCCTACTTGTAAACTATCTTTTTTCTGGACAAACAAAATGGAAGTTATGTATCCGTCCGTCCCGCCCAAATTATTAAAACAATATATCATGTTTAAAATAATTAGAACATTATTAAAACATTTTATTCTACTATATTGTATTTGAATTTGACTGTTTCAATATATTTCCATCTCTGAAAGTGCTGTAGCAAGATGTATTACTGAAACCTGTACATCAACAAGAGTGAACTACTCTCTCCTCTCCACCTTATTCCTGGGAGGGTTACCCTGCAACCTTTATGGGGAAACCTAAGGGTTCAGAGCTGGTCTCTGAAAGGAAGAGACCAGCTCTATGAATTCATTTAAGTTTTCCTGCGTAAAAACTAATTTTCTTTTTT
>NW_015116426.1:36658-37388 GCF_001443285.1 Poecilia latipinna | reverse complement strand
CCCACAGGTTTGGCAACAAGATCAGGAAGACAGACCACCAGCAGTGAAAGAGTAATCTCTACTACAGGTTCATTACAGCCCTGATGAAAGATTGTTTTCTCTAAAGAAAAACTGTTGTATTCTTCCGTAAATAAATGAGCAGCACATGAAAGTAGAAAATCCTTTGGGTGTCTTTAGCAGTTTGGACCAGCTCCAAGCCATACATGTATGCTGCAGCTTGTATGAAGGAAGCATGAATATTTACTGCTAGATGGCTGCATTGTATGGAGGACCAAAACTTACATAATAGAAATAAAAGCATAAATATATATTTAGTTTTTCCTTTTCCTTACACGAGTTTCCGTGAAGTAATGTATATATTTTCTTTTTCATTTCCTCTAAACATGCGTTTTTGTCAAGAAAAGTACATATTTTGTTTTGTCTTTTCCTTATACAAGCCCTCGTTCTTCTGTCATTGCCTCTTCTCTCCTGTTTTTACTTTTCCGTCTCCATTGTTATGTTAATAAGGAGAGCTGCCTTCTATGTCCAGCTCCTCTACTGTTGGTCAATAGAACTTTGGAACCAACGTCACTGCTTCAGACGTTGTGGGGCGTTTAGGTGCAGTCGCTCGGTGCCATCTTTGCAGGCCACAGACCAAAACAAGCTTTATCCTGGTGGTTTTATTGTGTTACCAACTGCAGTGAAGTTAGTTTCGAGTTGGATATTGGATTTTCCAATATTCGCCGAGCAA
>NW_015116426.1:12887-33843 GCF_001443285.1 Poecilia latipinna | reverse complement strand
CAGCTTGTATGAAGGAAGCATGAATATTTACTGCTAGATGGCTGCATTGTATGGAGGACCAAAACTTACATAATAGAAATAAAAGCATAAATATATATTTAGTTTTTCCTTTTCCTTACACGAGTTTCCGTGAAGTAATGTATATATTTTCTTTTTCATTTCCTCTAAACATGCGTTTTTGTCAAGAAAAGTACATATTTTGTTTTGTCTTTTCCTTATACAAGCCCTCGTTCTTCTGTCATTGCCTCTTCTCTCCTGTTTTTACTTTTCCGTCTCCATTGTTATGTTAATAAGGAGAGCTGCCTTCTATGTCCAGCTCCTCTACTGTTGGTCAATAGAACTTTGGAACCAACGTCACTGCTTCAGACGTTGTGGGGCGTTTAGGTGCAGTCGCTCGGTGCCATCTTTGCAGGCCACAGACCAAAACAAGCTTTATCCTGGTGGTTTTATTGTGTTACCAACTGCAGTGAAGTTAGTTTCGAGTTGGATATTGGATTTTCCAATATTCGCCGAGCAAGCAGTGTTTAGCCCAAAGTTGATCCGATTTATGAACGATAATTTTGGCCAGCCGTTCTCTAGCTCCCTCCTCAGTGCTCGGAGGTTCACTTAGAGACTGTCAACAAATTTCCGAACCAAACACTCCTGTCAAACAAATGTTAATAAATGCCTTGCCTTGTCACCAACTGATACCAAAAAGTGGTAAACATGACACACACTACCCTCTATTAAAATGTCAAGTCTTATTCAATATTTTAAATAACTTTAATGTTAAATAATGTTTTCTTCAATAGCTTCCATATTGTGTGCCACATTGACTAGAAATCAGTGTGTAATTGTTGTACTAAATTGTATATATGAGGCACATGCATTTTTATTCTATTTTAACATTTTTTTTATTTTTGTTACATATTTGTTTTATGTTTAAATTTAGTATTTCTCTTCAATAGCTTCTAGTGACCTATTGAGTTAAAATCAGTGTGAAATTTTTATAGATCTACAGCTCTAGACTCTTCCTCTTTAGGTCCAAAAAATAACTTCAGTTTTGTTTCTGTTCAGCTGCAGAATGTTTTGGCACATTTATCTGTTTTAAGCATCTATTCAGTGACTGGAGGGGTTCAGAGTTACCTGGTGACATGGTAATGGAGAGCTGTGTATCAACAGGGAATAAAAAGGGTCAAATAAAATAAAAATTAGTGTACCTCATCTGTACAGACTGGTAGAACAATTTCACACTGATTTTGACTCAAAATGGAAGCTTTTGAAGAAAACATTTAACATTAAATTTGTATAAAATATTGAATATGACTTGACATTTTAATAGAAGGTAGTGTGTCTCATGTAAAAGCACGGATTACCACTTTTTGGCATCAGTTGGTCACAAGGCAAGGCATTTACTAACGTGTTTGACAGGAGTGCTTGGTTTGGAAATTTGTTGACAGACCCTAAGTGAACCTCCAAGCGCTGAGGAAGGAGCTAGAGAACGGCTGGCCGAAATTATCGTTCATAAATCGGATCAACCTTGAGCTAAACGACGCTTGCTCGGCGTTTATCCAATATCGATATTGGATATTGGAATATCCAACTCGAAACTAACTTCACTCCAGAAACACAATAAAACCACCGGGATAAAGCTTGTTTTGGTCTGTGGCCTGCAAAGATGGCACCAAGCAACTCCACCTAAATGCCCCACAACATCTGACGCAGTGACGTTGGTTCTAAAGTTCTATTGACCAATAGTAGAGGAGCTGGGCATAGAAGGCAGCTCTCCTTATTAACATAATGATGCACACGGAAAAGTAGAAACGGGAGAGGAGAAGAGGCAACGACAAAAGAATGAGGGCTTGTATAAGAAAAAGACAAAACAAAATATTTACTTTTGACAAAAACACATGTTTAGGGGAAATGAAAAAGAAAATATATACATTATGTGGCATTCAGTGGTTTGACCATACTATTAATTTTGTTTGTTGCCAACAACGCCACCTGGGGTTATCACCCAGGAATTAACGGTAAAGGACACAGGTCCGGTTTTGCAATAAGCAAGAGACAGGTTTCAAGACAATAATTTATTATCACAATGACAATGTAAGAATAAAAATACCTGTATCTAAACGAAAAGAAAATTCACAAAATAAATCCAACTAGGCTTACCGGTGGGTATGACCAGGTCCTGGATGGTAGGCTCCAAAACAAAGAAATCAAAACAAACACCCGTGAAGTCACTTACTCTTTGTAATTCCCTCCACCTATTGATGTTAATCACTGCACAGTCACACTAAAAAGGGAGCCCTCATCCAGGCCCGGGCGCACCACCAGTGGTCTAGAAAATAAAAATAAAAAAGAGGCAAATTGTTCAAATACAGGCAGTAAAAGAGATATAAAAATGTGTATAAGTAAAACCATAAAAGTCCCTGTGCTTGACAGTCACAGCAAAATGAGCAATCTAATCCGAAACAGAGCGCGATCAGCCGCTCCTTGTTCTGATCTCGGGGGGGCGTGTCCCACACACCGGTCTCTCTTGACCACTAAATAAGCGGTGACTCAGTCCAGGCAAAGCAGCAGCGTTAAGTGTGTGGCTAACAGCGGCGATTCCGATCAGGCCCAGCTCCTTTCACTTCAACCCAAACAGGAACCACTCCACCCACGATCAAACGTGGAGGTATACGCCAGTACGTTTCTGTACTCGGCACACAGAGCAGCCCAACACGGAAGCGCGGCACGCGACGTGTCAACAGCAAACAATAAGTGGCAGTCCGCAGCTTACCTCAGCTTTTATACTGAGCGCCCTCTGACGCTATTGGCTCATTTGCAATCACCCTGCCAGCAGGTGCAGCCTCCACCTTCTTCCTGTCACAATTACTTGATGGAAACTCGTGTAAGGAAAAGAAAAAACTAAATATATATTTATTCTTTTATTTCTTATTATGTCAGTGTGATGATCTGTGCTTTCAGTGCATTTATTTCTTAGGTTTTCTGTGTTTAGTCCTGTTCCTGTCCTATCTTCCCTATTGATTGCTTCCCAGGTGTGTCTCATTCACTGATTACCCTCCTTGTGTATTTATGTCCACCGGTTGTCTTGTTTCCTTGTCAGTTCCTCCTCAAATGTCATGTGTCTCCATGTTGTCAGTCTGCCAGTCAGTTTTGGTCCTCCATAGCATTGGCTGTGCACTTAAGAAAACCCAACTGATTGTGGACACTACACACTGGACTTAAAGCAGTGTGGATTCTGTTCCACTCTACTCTTCCTTCAGACTCTGGAAACTTGATTTCCAAATGAGATTTCCAAACTTTAATTTTAATCCCAATAAAGGGCTGTGGACCACTGAATAGCAGTCCACTAATGTTTCTTTTTCTCCTTAGCCCAGGAAAGACATTTACAGCCCATGCCTGTGCGTAGAGGCTCTTGATGTGCTGACTCCATCCTCCGTTCTTGTGATCCTCCAAATTCTGGAATGAATTTTGCTTGAAAATCCCCCTAAAGCTGTGATTGCATACTAGAGGCTCCTTTTGCTGAAAGGTTATATTGGCTCTAGCAGTCTTTATTTGAGGAAAGTGGGTAATGAGAGAGTGGGAAGACATGTAGTAAAGGTCATCAGACCGGGACTCAAACCTGTGATGGATCAAGGTCTCCATTTGTGGGTTGTGCTTTACCCTTGCGCCACCACAGCATTCTGAGGTACCTGTTGCTTCCTGAGCATTTCCCTCCATTTTTGTAAGGTTCCATTTTTGTTGACCACCTCCTTGCCATTCCTGTGCATAGTGGCTGTAGAAGTGCTGATTCCAGCTATAGTCCTCCCCCTTGTGCATCTCCCTCAAACCCTTGAAAGTGCTTTGGTTCACAGTCCTCTCAAGGCTCTGGTTATCGCTACTGCTTGTGTATCTTGTTGTATCAACCTTTTTTTCTAAAACTCAACCTTCTGTTAATACACTTAGATGCAGCACTGTGAATAGCCAGCTTCTTTAGCAATGTCATTTTATGTCTTGCCCTCCTTGTGGAGGATATCAATCACTGTCAGCTGGAAAACTACCAAATTTCCCCTAAACCATACAAAGGTCGTAATAGAACATGAAATACTCACAGAAGCAGATTTTTCATGAATGATTTGGAGTCACATTCCACAGAAAAAAACACCAATAGACAAAGTTCATTAATTAATTTTGTTGTGTTGCTTTAAGCTTCAATATTTTCCCTTTGATTTTATTGACAAGGAACATTTATGTTTAATCTCCAAGAAATTGGGATTGTAAACATCCTTGAGTTTACATTGTCTGAACAAGAAGTCATGTATTGTATCTTACACTTCATGTATATATGCCCTGTTAGTATTGACAGTTTGTGACTGCCTCCCACAGTACACAGTGTGTATAAGGTAATAAGGTCGTTCTTATTCTTTGGCCAGACTCAACTTCCACACTTTTATGTTCCACAGCTGCTATTATTCAGCATTCTGTTCAAATACTCAGTTGCCATTAACCTCAGTTTTTAACAGCCCAATAGAGAAATCAGCTCCTTTCTTAGAGAGCTCAGAGGTCTTTATGTTGTTAATAACTTTAAAAACTACTCCAGCAGTCCTGATTATTCTAATCAGCCGGTTTCTGCTGCTCTCCTCAGAGTCAAAAAAGGTAAAAGAAAATAATTTAGTTCAGGAGGGGTCAAGAGTTTCAATCAGGCTCAAAATGTTGAGAAGTTCACAAAAAGAACTTCATGTGTAGTTTTGGGAAACTGTAAAATACTGAATGAAATGCATCAGATTATTCCTTGTGTAGATGATCAGTTCTCCAGATAACCTAAGGTTGTTTATTAAGTGTTAAGTCTGAGGACTGAGACGGCCATGGAAGAAGGTTGATTTTTGCAATGTCTGTGTTTTTCCACCTGTATTTTCTAGACCTACTAGCTTGAAGAACCCTGTAATGATTTCCTCAGTTTTCAAGTAAGAACCAAAAGATCTTCTCTCAGATCCTTTGGGACAACTAATAGTTCCTGATACCATTAACTCTAATGGGGTTTCCTTGGCCTTTGGAACAGAAACAGGCCCACAGCATCACAGGTCATCTACCATATACATAACAGACAACATGAAGTGCGTCTCCACATATTTCTCTCCTTTCATGCAAAAAGCTCAATATTCATATTTACTATAATGTTCATATTGTCTATGTTGGTTGACACTATATACATCTTGTGCTAACTTGTACCGTGTACTTTTCAGTGATGTTCTATTTGTTATTACTATTCTTATATGTTATTTGTCGGTGTGGTTTCTTAGGCCAGTTTTTTTTTTCTCTCTTTCTGGAGGTGTAAAAGCAGACTCTAGGGTATTGTCTTGTCCCTTTCTCTATCTTTCTTTTCTATCCTCTATTCTTATCTCCTTCAAACCTTCTTCTGATCTTCCTCCCTTTCTTTTTCAGTTTTTTTCATCTCCTTGAGCATCATAGCAAAAACCGAATGCTCCACTTATGAAGGTAAATCTATTGGATGAAAATCTTTCAAACTTCAACAGAGTCCACCCCTCCAGTAAGCAATCGTTTCTCAATAATAGCTGAGAAATGGTTTGCATGCTCAAACTTCTTTTGAGCATGCATTTTAAGTTTCCCACATATTTGTATGTTTAATTTTCTAATTTCTTTAGTTTTTACCTCAAAAGACTCTTGTATGCCAAAAGTTTGGAACTCAAATTTTTGTTTTGAATCTGCTCACTAGCTTGCAAAATTAACATACACATCTGAAATTCAAAACTCAGAGATGTATGGAACCACACAACGGTCATAGTGCAACTCTTGAGTCAAAGAATCCTTGCCCTGAGGTTCATTATTCAGCCTGCACACGGTACCAACCTAAACCAACACAGTTCTTAATGACATTGACACACAACCGAAATAGATCAAACTTGAGTTCCTCTGCAGTTTTGGCTCTTCAACAATAGGAAGTCCTGTGTTTCTGAAAGGCCCGCAACAGGTCAAGAGCCAGTGTGACACTTGCAGTAATTGAAAGCAGTTCCAATCCAAATGAAGTCAACTGCAGCCTGCTTCATGGCTCATCAGTCAGTCTGATATAGGGCCTTCCTGATGCTTTGCAGAAAACTTCCTCAGACACGGGGACTCTGTGACATCCCATTGTTTCTCTGTGTCTCTCGTCTCTGCATGCCAGAAAACTAGTTTGTTGTGTTGTAAACTCCAGTGAGTTGCCTTTCTCCGGCACTCCTCGTGTTGCCCTTTCACGCATGCCTTTCATTCACTTGCTTTGTCTGCTGCATGTTTTCTCCTTTTTGGGACTCTAATTAGGTTTAAACAGCTATGGAAAAAAAAAAAAAAAAAAAAAAACATTCTGAGGGTCTAGTAGGACTTAGGGCTAATACCTTGAATAAACAACTGAATCAATATCTTTTTAAATGTGTGTGGGACTGTGGACTCACTAGAGTAATATGAATGTGTTCATATTTATGTGTATGTGAGGCAGCCATTGAATTTTTAGGTCTTAGAAAATGCCGTATTTTATCTGAGGTTTGAAACGAAAGGCTGGGGATTAGGCAGAGGCATGGAAGGAGGTCTGTCGGAAGCCATTTGAGCAGTTATATTGGGCCAAAAGATTTACATAAATAGACTTTTAAAATTAGTATTAGTTGTAGAGCATTTGAAGGAAATTACCTGTATCAGTTACCATTCTTTCTGTTTTCTCTGGAAGACTTTTTTTTTTATTATTATTACACTTCATGATCAGCAAGTACTTTTAATGTTATCCAAAATGCATTTTCTTGTCCATGTATAAAATGCCAGATTCTACAGTAACATTCACAGATAAAACTTTTGAAAGGAAACAAACACATAATCCTATACAGGCTCCATGAACAAGCTTGACACATGTAGTGGATGTTTCCTGCTGAGGAGTTTGAGGTCACACCATTGTTTTGCAATACACTCTCTGCGCTTTTAACTTTTCTATTTAGTTTAAAGCAATCCACACTTTTTGTCTCTTTCTTGGTGGTGCTTCTTTCTGTCCCTCATCATCACCCTCCACTAACACACTTAGCGTTCGTCAACAGCTCATCGGTGGACGTGAGAGTGTTGCGTAACATAAATAATCACCTGGCCAGATCACAGCGTGCTAAATAGTATAACAAAACTTTGAGACAGATAATTTTTCCTCCAGGAATTTTAAAAATCAAGATTCTTGAATCATTTGAGAAAATGTTACATCCATACAAGACAAGGATCCCTAACATACTTCACTATTGGTCTTGGTTGTGATTTTGGTCGTAGCTCAGGTTTCTGGGATGACTTTCCCCATCACCTGCCTTATTAAAATTAGTGAACCATACTTGGAAGCTGAGTCTGTGCATGGACTCATGTACAGACTCAGGATATTCATGAATATATACAATTTAAATCAATTGTACATATTTTGTCAAAAAGGGAGGCTAAATGTTGGAGTAAAATCATGCCAGAAGCTTAATGATGGCACAAAAAGCATATAGTCAAAAGGCAGTACACACCTTAAAGTAAATAAGCAATGTTGACCAGGTGTCTCTTACACTGCAAAAACACCAAATCTTACCAAGTATTTTAGTCTAGTTTCACATATCTTAGTATACTTAAAATAAGACAAAACTGACTCACAGGTAACTTTTCAGCAAGATATAGGAGCTTGTTTTATGTCAAAAATTCTTGCATGTATGATAAAAAGAATTAGATTTACTAGCAGATTTGTTTTGTGTAAATCATGGGGAAAATATCCAAGTAGAAAAAAGTCTGCCAAGTGGAAATAGTACTTTATTAAGTAAATAATTTCTGTATAAATACAAATTTGTCCTCACATTATTGTTTTTGAAATTCATGCAACACATACCATTTAATTTCTGTCTGGAAAAAGGACAGTTAAAATTAATCATTAAAAGGCCAAGGATATGTGTGTACAACAAGTTTCCTCCTACAGGTTACGTGTACAGACGTCCCAGTATTAATATGCATTCATGCATGCATTTTCCACAGTTGTGTGCATATGCAGATGTGCACAAGCTATAATGAAGTTGGGTTTTCAGAGTGCATGAGCAGATGTCTGCATGTGTCAGCCCTAATGAGACGCTCCAGGTCGGGGAACATCTGATATCCTCCTGGAAGCTGTTGGGATCACAGGGAATATAAATCCGAAAATGTCAAACTCTTTTCTAAATAACAGGCTGAAAAAAGCTGGGTTTGATGTGAAATGTGGGGGTGAGAGCAGAAACATTCCAGGATGGGGTCATATTTTACCTTCTTCCCTGTAACTTTTCAAAGTCCAGAATATAGATTGATACTATTCTTCATACAACTCTATGGGAATTTAACAGTAAAAGGACAAAGTAAAAAAAAAAAAAATACAAGGCAGACAGTAGAGAAACCCAGCAGTACACGATGTAACAAAGAGAGAACATCTGAGTAAGGAAGGACATGAAAACAAATACAGTATTGTACAAAGACAGGTTTTTTCTGAAGCTTTCAGAAACCATCCATCAGTCTTACTCTGTATATCTCCGTGCTCGTTAAATCCTTCAGGGATTCGCAGGAGGCTGAATCACGCTCCAACCCTGAATGGGTGGATTGCAGTGTACACTCAGGAATGATCCATCCATCTGCCCCTCAGTTCATCAAGTGGTGTGTGTGACACACACACCACTGCTCGGATGGCTGTGGAGAAGAGAGAAGTTCAACTGATGATTTCTTTTATTAAGGGAAAAATAATTTATCCAGACCAATCTGACCACATAAAAAAAACAAATCGCTGCTGTTGTTTCATCTTCAATTAGCTGTGCTGGATTTCTGTAGCCAGAGCTATGGCCTGATAACTGCCTACATAGGACTTTATTATTTTCCAAATTCCGTCTTATTTATTTATTTTTATTTTTTTACCAGATTCCACTTTTTCCATTTCAACCAGATTTATTAACCCAAAAGTGTGCAATTATAGTGTGATTTAAAAATGAAAGAGAACGTACCAGTAACAAGAGGTCGACATTTCCTGTTTTTCTGTTTCACAAACAAAACAAATTGCTGTGGTTCAACAGAACATTGGTTTTACAAGGTGTCAAAAAGGGTTTCCCCTCATTTTTCTTTAAAGAACTCAAACATTATGTTCAAAACCAAGAATCCATGTTTAACATAAAAAGAAAATCTCCCTTTTAAAAATGCTTTAGAGTTGAACTGAAAATCCAAAATACTCATCATGTAAAAAACAAAAACCTGTAAAAAGCCTGTGCACATTTTCGTAACGAGCAGGTTATTTGTTCATTTTAATTTCTTCCATCTGACACAGAAATCTCCATTGAAGTAATGACTTTCAATGTTTTGGCTTTTATAAAGCCTTTAGAGGCTGCTGTCCTACTGAAACTACTGTAGGGACAATATACCTCTCACTGTCATTAAAAAAAGAAAAAAAAAACTGTTGAAATAACTCATGTGTGACTCGTTCTTTGGCTTTTCTGTTTCAAAGCAAAATCACAAAACAACCAACCAAAAACCATGTGATTTCTTGTTTTTTTCACTTTTAAAAGTTAAATACAAAAATGTAAAATCAAGCTAATTAAAACTCAAGTGTTTGATTTTCACTCTCAAATTAAAATATACGGTTGTTGTGGAGATACCGAACATGACAGAAGTGGCCAAAGAAGAAGTTTGTTCATGGTACGGCCATCAGCTCTCAATGAAACAATGAGTCAAATCTCTGGACAAACAGGAAGAAATTTGGAC
The DNA here is from genome assembly GCF_001443285.1 of Poecilia latipinna. Taxonomy (NCBI): domain Eukaryota; kingdom Metazoa; phylum Chordata; class Actinopteri; order Cyprinodontiformes; family Poeciliidae; genus Poecilia; species Poecilia latipinna. The sequence goes on along the minus strand of NW_015116426.1, from coordinate 24,123 downwards.
TGTTTCCAAAGTGCTAAGTTAAAACATAATGTGCCCAGAGTTCAGGTCATGATTTCAGGTTCTGCCAGAAGGTCACAAATGTTGCAGTAGCAAAATGTAAAGCTTGTCTTTGCTTTAACAATTAAAATAACCTGAAATAAACAGAGCTTTCTTTTAGTGTTCTGACTGTTGTTTTTCCTACTTTAGTTTTAAAACTAAAAACTATAAATAAAACAACAACGGCTTGTCACTTCATTTTGAAATGGAAAAACCAATGACCAAATCATACACGGAACAGCAAACAGATTTGTGATTGTTATATTGTACTGTAGAGCTGGCTAATTTTCAAGCACTGATTTAATAGCTTAGAGTATCAGACTGACTCTTTAACCGTTGGAATCAGGATCATTATTGTAGTCTTCATTACATGTTTTGGGGTTTTATATCAGAAGCATTGACAAACAAAACAACTGGCTGAATATTCTCCACAAACAGTGATTTTATTTTTCTACCCAGGATCGTATGATTTCCTGGCCATCAGCAGAAGTGAGTGAAAATTCGACAATAACAGATATCCATTCTCAATCTCTGGGGAAGAAAGCATACAATCTTGAAGTCAAACGATGTTTATTGCTTCTTGTCATGTTACTGCAGCTCTCTCTGCTGACAGCAGGAATCCTCCTGCTAACATTTGGTCAGTGCTTCACTCGGAGCTTCCTTCCTCTCTGATGACTTTCTAAATGCAGCTCCGCATGCCTCCTTGCAGTCAACAGAGGTGTTGAGCGTGACAGCGTGTGTTTGTGCCTCCATTGTCAGATACACACTCTCTGAGACCAAACTTAAGGATGGCTTCTACCTGCCACTGGAGCCCTTTTCTAAAGTCTCTGGGGAAATAAACCTGGTGTGTCCAGGGCTCAGTGTCACAAGAAAACCTATTTGTTCTCTGAGACCTGTTTCTTTTATGTTCTTTCGCCTTTAAGGAGGATCTCTTTTTTCTCCTTAAACGCTTTATTTGTCTATAAAAAAAAAAAAATGCTTTGAAGATAGCTGCCCTTGGACAATTGTGCTTTCGTTCTTAAAATGTTGGATATAAAATAGTTGCAGCTTTTTAAAGTGGTAGACTCAGTACAGTTAGGTTCCGGAAAATGTACAGACACAATCCATCAATCTATCTATCCTTGGAACAAAGACAACAATTTAAACTGAGTTCTCCATTTTTGTCCCAAACTAGCCTTTCAGTATAATGATTCCAATAAGGCTTTGGTTTTCACTGAGGTGTCCACTATATTGCCCAAACTACTGAGAAACACTTCCACTTTTTTGACTTTAGGTGTTCCAATCACTTCCATGGTAGGGCTTGTATTAAATCAAAAATCAAGGCATGTGCCCTGCTTCTGCAAACATTTCTGAAAGAATAGTTCTCTCTCAGGAGTTCAGTATACTCACACTTGTGCTATAACAGTCAGCTGTGGAATGAGTCCTGTTATGAACTTCCTGTTGCGATGCCTTCATAGAATGTGTCTTAATACAAATGTACATCCAGCTCTTTGTGTAAGGGGTCCAGACTGCTGAGCCTATTGAACCGGACCTACAGGGAATCTGTTGAGACCAGAGTCTAGAAGGATTTGTCCAGTCTGGATTCATTATAGGAGCTTGGAAAATGAACTTCAAGGGGTTTTTTTGGGTTTTTTTTTATAAACTTTGGCTTAAGTCAAACTACTGAAACCAGGGGATATACTGATCCACCTTTTTCACTTCCAATACTGATACAGAAAAACAGTGCTGAACTGACTCAAAACATTTTTTTTTGCACTGAATTACAAATGTTATAACTCCGCACCACTACAGCACACTGAAATGCACCAATAGCCTTACAAGCTTGGCCAAACATGTACAAACAACACAACTTTAACTTGTTAGTCAGCCACAAGTTTTAATACAATTTCTGATTGCCGTTTTAATTGCAAAGCTTTATAAGTTTAAGATTTATGAGTTTAACTCAGCTGTGGAGGAAAAGTAGATGAGATGGAAAAGCCGCAGCCAGGACTTGAAAGGGGGTTATCATGTAAAATCAAACTTTTTTGAGCTCGTCATGATGCTATTCTCTCATTAAAACATACCTAAAGTGTTGCTTTGATTCTGTCATGCATGTTTGAGAAATCCTCCAATCTCCTGTGGCAAACACTAAAGGGTGCCAAAACGCTTGTTCAATGCCCTACTGATTTTTCCAAAGCTCCACCTTGGAGCTGAAGTCCCCAATCGAGCACCCCTCCCACATGCCTCTGTTTCCCAGCTCCTCTAGACTAGCAGCCGCAGCAGCAGCAGCTAGCAAACACCTGGAGAAACTGCTAATCTGCTGTAAACAGCCTCATGGAGAAGAAGCCTGGTTGTGATGGCGTACTGAAGGGTGTTGTGGAAAAAAATAATTACCAAGCACTGTTCAAGTAAAATCACTCAATCAGGTTTATTTATGAATTGTGCACAACTTAGAGAGCTCATAGGACAATCAGTAATGAAGCAGTTCTGGATTAAAAGCTCTGCCAGGCAGAGACAACACATTAGTTTTATACTAAAGATAAAGGATCCAAAATGTCAGAAATGGTTTGAGCTTCTTATCGTAAGAACTTCAGCATTAATGTAGTATCTTTAGATATTTTTAGTAATTCTTCCTGATATTTACATTTTTCAAGAATAAAGCCAGATAATTATTGCCAATATATATATATAGCATATTATTTTAGTGTTTTTAAAGTAAAATGCCACTTAAGGATGGTTACTGTCCTGATTAAGAGTTTAGCTTATGAAAATGCCACTAAATATCTTTCATTCATATTTCATTTGGAACTTTAAAATTAACACCTCAGCAGGGTTAAATTTCAGACTAAAATTTCAGCTTATATTGCTAAACCTGTTGTTCACACAGGGCCCACAACAAGGAGGGAGGGAATAGTTTCAAATCAAAATGGCTTTTTACATTGCATCTTTTCAAAAAATTCTGAGAGGCGGTTAAGAGACCAAAATTACATCAATAGTGATGGTTGTTCTGTAAGGATTCACTCACCTTTTAAAATGGTGCAAATACTCCTCAGCTGCACCTGGTCCATTAAACTGAGCTACTTATAGAGCTATCCAATGTTGGAGCAGGAGGCAGAAAAGTCACGTTTCCCTAAGAAAGAAAGGAAAATCAGAGTACTGAAAAAGATGAGAAAAGGAGGAAGTGAAATAAGGGGAAGCTGCTGTGTACTTATTTCACTGAGAAGAGAGGTGAGCAGCGCTGAACTAAAACAGTTTGAGTTCATATCAGGCAGCTGTTTGAAACTAAAGGTAGAACATTAACTGTTTCGTTTTGACAACAACGATGAGTTACTATCAAAAATTCATCAGCATCACAGATTTCAACGACATGTTGTTGGATACTTCCTGGTAACAATATTTTCACCTGTTTTTCAGTGATTGTTTGGTGATCTCTGCGACAGACCGGCGACCTTTCCAGGGTGTACCCCGCCTCTCACCTGAAACATTCGCTGGAGATAGGCACCAGCACCCTGCCGACCCTACTAGGAACAAGGGTGTACAGAAAATGGATGGATGGATGGATGGATTGGTGATCTATGCTATTAGAATGATATTATCAAGGGAGGCATTATGCAAAATTGACTTGTTTGAGCTTTATGTCATGTTATAATGTAGTTGCTTCAATAAACACAAATCCTGTGTTACTTTGATACTATCATGCATGCTTGAGAAATTGTTGAATCTCTAACATAGCTAAGACTGCCCAATCAACTCTCCACTAAAAGCCATCAAACAAAAGATTTGTCATTGTCATGATGCGAGGGGAGGACGCCTGGGACAACAGCTCAGTCAGACGGCGGCGTGGTGTGTTTCGTTTATTTCTCATCTTACATACAAAGAATCAGAGGACAGATTCAGAGGTTCAGCTGCGTCTCTCCTACTCACGTGGACACCCGAATGGTCAGACTGCGATCCAGCCCCCAACGAAGGTGTAAGAGTACTTAAATAACAAGGGAAACAGGTGAAAAAGGTTACCAATCAGCGGGAGACACAAGAGAGTAAATGCAGCTAAGGGCCAGAATAAACACGGAAAGCCAACATAAACCCAAAACATAGGAAAAGGAAACAGAAACAAACCCAGATATATCTGACATTGTGACAGTCATCAGTGACAATGTCATGAGCGAGGTTGCATCAGTAAAATCTTCTACCCTTTGAGATTCAAAATGACAAAGCTAATTCAATTAAAATGTACTATTATTTATTATTATGGTAAAAAAAAAAAAAAAAAAAAACAGGATACTTATTACACAGGCCTATTCAGTGAACTAGAATATTATTGAAAAGCTCATTTATTTCAGGAACTTTATCACTAGGCGAAACACAGAGGAATGTTTTCAGTCTTTATTTCTGGTAACTATGGGGATTTTTTGCTTACAATTAACAAAAACATGGCATTTAACGTTAAAATATTAAATCAGACCAATACAAAAATGTATACTTTTAATGCAAAAATGTGAACATTTTGAAAAGAATGTTTAATACCTACTTAGTTTTCAATTTTACAAATTAGCTTAATCGGAGCACATTTTTTTAAATTTATTGAATATGACTGTATTCCACTCCTGGCATTACCATAATAAGTTATTATCATATTTCTGTGTGTATTATGTTTTGGTGAAAACATACATGAGAGATATTGATCCAAGTAAGCGTAGGGGTGTTTACACACATTTTCTATGCATGAATTTCACTGCGTCATTGAACTTCTCATAAATATGCATCATGAAATCGATTGAAAATCGAAAACGTTGAACTATCCTCTTCTCACCCTCACTGCCAGTCCCATCAACCGAACAGCGCAGCTCATTCAGAGCCTAAACAGAAACAAGCCAACCAAGAGCCCACCCTCCCCATGACACGGTGGGGACACGTCACACTGTCTGAGGGAACAATCGGCCCCCTTCCCTCCAAGCAACAACGGCAGACAAATTAATGAACGCGGGTCGATTTCTACAGGAAAAGTCCTCCTTTTCCACAAGAGCTGTATTGCGTAGCAGAGGAATGGATGTACAGAGGCCCCCATCTCCTTGACTCTGATAGTACGCACACTGCCAAAGCCTTCGGTGCACGCTCCCTCCTTCCTCCGCTCTCAGCGTGGAAGTGCCTCTCTATGAGCTCTCATGGAAATGAAGCAGGCGAGGAGAGAAGTGGAGATTGAGAGTAATTCTTGGGGATAGACAGCATGTGTGAAGGGATTTGTAGGTCAGAGAGAGACGGAGACGGAGGAGAGGGTTGGGCAGACTGAGACAAATATCTAGAGAGGGAATTGTTTGTGTATCCTGGGGGAGGGCTTGGAACGGGGCGAGACAGATGGAGGGTCTGCCAGTGTAATCAGTGAAGTAGCAGTGGTGGTTAACAGTTGATCATTCACCCCAGTTCACTCTCTTCACAGCTGACAGGCTTGACTCTTTATAAGTTGGAAAACATACAGATAGACTGCAGCATTTTGAAAAAAATAAAGCTGCTTTTTTTATGAACATCATATACTTAGCTTGTTTCTGAAATGAATCAGAGGTTGGGAAAGGAACAGCGACAGCTGGAGCTATAGATCAGGCTTGCGGCAAACTGCTCCCACTATATCAACATCCTCTGGCAGCAATAACCCGGTGAATACAGAGGGCCTTCGCGTTCTTTATATAATGCTTCCTGAGCGCATACAGTTGGTACCAGTCGCACTCTGCGATGCTAAATTAAGCAGCTCCTCACCTTTGTGGGGCCGATAATGGCACTGGGTTTTTACGGGGGGGGAGTACTGAATTAGGCAGCAAATCACTACAGGTGATTTTTAAAAAGCGTATCACAACATTAAACATTAACACTGATTAAGTGGCTGCACCAGAAAGGAGGCGCTCATGGGTGAGTGTGAACAGGCGCAGAGAAAATCCTAGCACGCTCCCAACCAACTGGCAGATGTATTCATTAGTTTAAAAAAGATGCATTATGTTGCAATTTGTGGGGAGCTGTCAGCGTGTCACATGGGTTTGGCATGCAGTTCTATGAAACATTTTTATGATTATTATTATCTGCACATTTGTGGCAGTTTTAACAAAATGCTTAAGTTATTTCACTAAAATTTAAACCAGAAGTTAGAAAGTAATAATTTGGATTTAAGTAAGTAATAATTCCAAATTTAGAAATACCTCATCCAAAAGTGAAATTAAATATCATAGTACATATCTTCCAAGAATCTTGATTTGTTGTAGATGGTGATGCTGTGGACAGGAAGAATATGCAGTAGCAGTTAGCCTGCCAACAAATCTGAAGGAGCCTCTGACTGAAAATTGTTCCTCTATGACATGCTGTTTCCATCAGCATTTGTTTAATGCAGATTTTGAAGCATAGCATTAGAAACGACCATCAAAAATGGAAAAACTCTAAATAAATCCCTACAAATTTTCAACAAACTTTTTACTCTTGCTTGAGGAAAGTAAAAAGTAAGAAGGAGAGCAGCCAAAGGTGATATCTCACTAGCGGAGAACTTTAACCAAAGTTTAACCACTTCTTCGCTCGTTTCGAGTCCAATGGCAACTGTCTCGAATCAAGAAGTGCAACTAAGCACCTCTATCTTCCAGGTGGAGGAATTAGATGCTCGCTACAATCTGTCAACCCCAGAAAGGCAGCGGGACCTAATGGTGTTCCTGGATGTATGCTGAGGAACTGTGCAGAACAATTGGCTGGGGTCTTTACAAAAATCTTTAATCAGTCCCTGTCTCAAGCCAGAATCCCACCCTGCCTGAAATCCTCCATCATTGTTCCCATTCCTAAAAAAATCACCCATCACTTGCCTGAACGACTACTGACTAATGGCTCTCACGCCATTGGTGATGAAATGTTTTGAAAGACTGGTTCAGAGTCATGTTCATTCATTCATTCCTCGCACCTTCGACACACACCAGTTTGCTTACAGAGCTAACAGTTCAACTGAAGATGCCGTTGCCACTGTCCTGCATGCTGTCTTGTCCCACCTGGAGCATGGAGATAGCTACGCACACAAGCTCTTCCTCGATTTCAGCTCGGCATTTGACAGCATCCTCCCTGACAGATTAGTGCGTAAACTGGCAGACCTGGGAATCCCCTCTTCCACCTGTTGCTAGATTAAGGACTTCCTGATGAATCACAAAGAGTCAGAATGGACCCCATAACTCTTCATCCATCAACATCAGTACTGGCTCTCCTCAAGGCTGTGTGCTAAGCCCTCTGCTCTTTACGCCAGGGGTGTCAAACTCCAGTCCTGAAGGGCTGGTGTCTGCAAGTTTTAGATGTGCCTCTGCTGCACCACCTGAATAGAACAATAAGGTCATTAGCAAGGCTCTGGAGAACTGAGGCTCTGGAGAACTGATCTACACAAGGAGGAGGTAATTAAGCCATTTCATTCCAGTGTTTTGTACCTGTAGCACATCTAAAAACTGCAGGACACCGGCCCTTGAGGACTGGACTGTGATACCTGCGCTTTACGCTGTACACACACGATCATGTTTCAGTACATCAAAATACCGCCCTCGTTAAATTTGCAGACAATACAACTGTATTGAGCCTCAGGGGGCGATGAGTCTGTCTACAAGAACAAGGTGGAGCGACTGACAGCATGCTGCACTGACAACAACCTCATCTTAATTACAGCCAAGACCAAGGAGCTCATAGTGGATTTTAGGATAAGGAAAAGAGTCATTGAACCACTAAACATCTGCGGGGAGCCTGTGGAGTGGGTGTCAAATTTCCGTTTCCTGGAAGTTCACATCATGGATAACCTGGCCTGGGATGTAAACACAGCAGAACTGGCAAAGAAGGCCCAGACGAGAGCTATTTTCTGAGAGTCCTTAGGAGGAACAATATTTCTCAAAAACTGCTGGTGTCCTTCTATCGATGTTCTATTGATGTTCTATTATCTGCTATTGTCTCTGTGTGTGGTTCCCCAGCTGCACAGCAGCACAGAGGAAGGCTTTCCAGAGAATCGTAAAATCTGCTCAGAATACCATTGGCTGCTCTTTGCCTTCTCTCAAAGATCTCCACAGGTCCCGCTGCCTCAGAAAAGCCAATATTTTAAAAGACTCCTCACACCCCGGTCACAATTTGTTCCAAATGCTGCCATCTCTGCAGATACAGGAGCATTAAAGCAAGAACAAACAGGCTGAAGAACAGTTTATACCCGGTAGTCATAAGAGCATTAAATACCCTGAAGTACTATGTTTCACCAATTTCGTTATAATCCATGTAACTTATTGCATGGTTCTAAAATGACAATAAAGATTGTTATTATTATTGTTGTTATTATTTGGTATTTCAGAAAAAGGGGAGATGGAAACATGTTTATTGAATAAGTAGCAAACTTTACCACCCTCTAGTCAGTTGGTGCCTTGTTAAAGGAATGAACCGTCCCCCCAAAAAAATCCAAACGTCCATTATGGACAGCGAGGACTCTCCATTTTTCTGAGATGTGTGGTCCTCTACTTCCTGTTTATTACAACCACATGCAGTGTCAACATCTGACGAAATCCCGCTTTGTGTAGCCTGGTTGATTTTTTCCAAACCACTAAATGGAAACACACCTGGTTCACATTTTCTTCTTTGAAATATTTTAAAAGTTTGCTCAAAATGGAAACATAGCTAATGTTTGAAGACTATCATGGCAGCAGAGATTATATTTCACAATAACATGGATTACTGCTAATCCACTTCGTCTGCTTTTGCCACTCCTCTTTAAAATTCAGGCTGACTGTATGGTTAGAAAGCCAGGATGGAAGAGATGGTTTGAACCTCCGCCTTCTCTCTCTTCTCTACATCCATAATTTTATACTGGACAAAAATGAGTCAGACTGTTATAATTCTGCAAGTGACTAGTGGACTATAAACTGCTTACAAATTTAGCTACATACCTGGTGGTCTTCAGGAAATGTAAAATAAAGGCCTTATTATAGACTTTGAGAGCTGTTTCTCACTGCAAACTTCTCCAAATAGTTTTAATGTTACTGCAGTAAATGTTAGTATGCTAATGGTTAAAATTGGTAATTGATTCATTCCTTGCTTAAAGGTATTTAATTTTTAGATTAAACAAAGTCAACAGGTCATTTTTTGAATCATAATAAAATATGACAGTTTTTTATTGTTTTTTTTTATTATTGAATTCTGCTTCCAGGAAACCAGGCTTTCTGGAAATGTTTTAAAGTGATCTTGATAAATAGCTCCTGAAGTTCTGACTGGCTTTGGCTGCACTCATTGTCTCTCCAGTCTTCATATCTGACAAAGACAGATTATTGTGCTGCATGTGGAGAAAATGAGGAATATGGACAGATGGAGGCAAAAATGAGAAGTTCCAGAGAAGAAAAAAAGAAACAAAAGAAGCTGCCTACAGCAGATGAACAGTACAGGTGCATCTCGAAAAATAAGAATATAACTGACATGTTAGTTTCAGTAATTCTACTCTTTTACTCAGCTCAGAGTTTGAGATTCAACAATGAAAAAGAAAAAGGGCAAAAATGGTATTCATCATGCCAGAGTTCCAAGGTCAAAACTACTGTTGGCCAAAAAGAACACATTTAAAGGTTGTGTCTTCTGTTTTAAATGTTGATTTAAACTGATAGAATTTTTCAGTTATGCTAAAATTTATATTAAATATACATATGTCCAAATTTGCAGGGTTGCTGAGGTAATAGTTTGGATTTCTCTTTTCCAGCCACATCACAATCAACACCATCAATGAGTATGTGACCAACTGTATACACTTCTGTGTGGGAAAACACATGTTCTCTTAGAGTGATGTGATGGAAATGATATATTATCTTCTCAGAATGATGTGTGCTGAAAGACAATGACAATGGTATGCCTAATGTGGCCAAGCATTAGACAGTCAGAGCAGCCAGACAGCAGCTCTGACTCTATAATGCATTGCTCAGTGATGATGTTGAATAAATAAGTTCCCCTGGAGAGGTGCACAACTTCTTCTGAATATGATTCTCTTGTACATATTTTATTTTACCTCATTCAGAAATAAATGTAAGAAAAGGTCCTGCACCACTCAGAATAAAGACAACAGCCAAATGCAGCCGGATTAAAGTGATTTATCTACTGTATTCCTACACCACTGTGGTGAATACATTACCTCTAACAAGGTGACAAAGTGGGGGAAATAAAAAGAAAAATGGTTGGAAGTTTTAGTGTCATAAGGTGTGAGGTTGTTGGTGGTGAGGAGAGACGCTGAGACCCAGGTTATGGTGATGATGAAGGTTTAATGATGAATAAGCACCCAAACAGTCCAAGGCAGGCAGCACGGCAGGAACAAGCACGCAGCTAAATACCGGTAGCAACTGTCAAACGGACTAGACGGAACAAACACAAACCACAATACATACGACGAGGATCCGACAAGGAACACAGACAACAGGTGGGTTTAAATACACACGGGGTAATTAAGGGAATGAGACACACCTGGGGAGCAATCAACGGGGAGGACAGGACAGAGACTCACAGGGAAACAGGACTGAACACAGAAAACTCAAAAATAAACACACAATAACACGGATCTTGACATTTAGTAACTAAACCTCATCAACAAACACAGAAAGTAGAAAGATAGTGGCTGGAAACCGAGGTTCCGGGGCTAGTAAAGGTATTTACCCTGTGGATGTTTTACTCATTTTGATTCTTTTACAAATCAATCAGTGAAATTAGGCTTTTTTGAAAAATATAGTAGAAAAAGCACTTTCTAGTGTCAAAGTGAAAGCTGATTTGTACAAAATAGTGACAAATAAGAAATATGTAACTTAAAATATGGCAACTGTTATGATTTTTTTTTTCACTCCTTAGCTTAGTGCCAGGGTAGCATGTTAAATTCAGATAATAAGAAAACATTCTAGGTCTGACCGAATGTGATTAGTCTGGTGTATAAGGCATACCCAAAATGTATACAGTTAAATTTATTGAAACTTCACGAATTCCACAATATTTTAAAAATTATGTACAATATGCATGAAAAAGCAAATAAGCAAATACAATTTAAAAGAAACTAAAATAATAATAAAAAAAAAGATTCAAAATTACAACAATGAAAATTATGCATTTCAAGTAAAGGTGAGTTTATGGAACAATCATGACAGACATGAAACAATCTAAATCACTTAGTGACAGGCAAAACATTTTTCTAACTATTTTAACAATTCACAATTAGGCAGATCAAGTAATTTAC
>NW_015116426.1:7337-9611 GCF_001443285.1 Poecilia latipinna | reverse complement strand
ATTTACAACTCCTCACCAGCGCAGACCACCTCCTTTTTCCTGGCGCGACTACTGGTCACGTAATGTCGCCCTGCAAGGGGTCCATACTTACCTATCCAAACACAGGTAGAATGTCTTCTTCAAAGAGAAGGCCTTTTCACAACAACTGGAAGTAGAGTCTCCTGTTTCTGTATAACAAGTATTAATTTATATGTGTAAAACAGTTATCAATTTTACATCTCACTGGATGTTGAAAAGGAAAAGGCTGGCTTGGTGGCTTATTTCTGTAGTTCTGCAGCTGGTAAAATTCTGGTAGCCATGTAGTTGCTCTTTGTTATCAGACTGCACACTACCCCTGCACTGGCCTGCAAAGGTCATTTGCAAAGATGGTGCAGACCAAGAGCACAGGTAAAAAAAAAAAAAAAGAAAGAAAGAAGAAAAGAAAGACATAATTTTTCTGTTGAAATATCATTTTCTGTTGTAATATCATATTCTTACAATGACATTAACAATATAGTTAGTGTGACCACATGTTGATTGTGCTGCACACTCATTTAGACTTCTTTCCCACCTGTATATCTTAGTGTCATCTGAAATGAGTGATCTCAGTATTTCTTTTGTCAAATAGTTTTTCCTCTACTACCTTGTGTTGAGACGCTTTACCAAGGCTGAGAAAGAGTCACACGCTGTTAGACAAAGGGCCCATAGTAAAGAGTTACATTTTTTGATTCTGTTAGACACCAAGGTCAATTTCTCACGAGAAACAGAAACTTATCAGGCCACAGAGACATGGTATGATTTCAGGGAGTGTCTTCAGTTCATATAATCAGCTACCCTCCTCTTTCTCCTCAGACGCTGCACAGACTTTTTTAGAAACTCTTCTCGGATGTAATGGTAAAGCGTCTCCTTTCAGCGCTGAAAGTTAATAAAATAAGTAAAGTCTGAATGCTTTTCTTGGCTGATTTTATGCTCCGTGTGTCAATACAAATTATGATTCATCGATTGAGATTCTCGTTCTCAACACTTGTTTGGAATATTTTGGTTTTTACTTAACCTCTATCAATAGCTGTGTCCGAATTCAGGGGCTGCATCCTTCAAAGGCCGGATTTGTAGACCACTTACATCGTAAGGCGGCGACAAAGCCTGTCCAAAGCTGTGTCCGAATTCAGAGTCTGCATCCTTCGAAGGACTGGTTTACGTAGGATGGGTCCTTCGAAGGCTGGGAATAAACTAAGACCGGAAGAAAAATATCTGTGGATTCGGACAGGTCTAGCCTTCACCAACTGTCCCCGCCCCCACCTCAGCATAACTCATATTGCCAAGCAACCGTGACAGCGCGAAGCAGAGAGCGGAGAAGAAAAAAAAAAAAACAACGGAGCCAAAGTTTGTTTTTCAGTCATGTATTACTGATTTCTATATTATTCTTCACCTTTTATAGTAAAGGATGTTCCATAGTATAAAGACAATATCTTAGTTTGATTCTAAAATGTTCAAATGTGTACTGCACTTTTCTACAAGGAATACAAATTATTCATTTACAAATATAATACTCTCCACATCGAACATTACGGTTAAATAAACCTATTATGTTTGAAGGCTTAACTTTAATTAATCAATCAAACCGATGTGCTCTGCTTTGAAATACTTTGTAAACCAAACATTTTCAACCACACCTGTCTGAATAATATCGGTGTTTAACTCCCACTCATTGGGGAAAGCTAGCGGGAGTTTTTATAACAATGTGCCAGGAGTTAGGTGTTTTCTCTCGGTATACCGAACCTGGAGCGCCCGGCCAGCTGACAGCTGGCGGGGAGCTGGTTGTTAACGCAGCGGTAGCAGACAGGTCCGAAAATGTCAGAGCAATATTGCAATTAGGTGATGTATTGATGAACCGAGCAGATATTTGAGATTTACACACTTATATTCTTGCCTAAAAACATTGTACCAAATCACGTTGTGTCATTTAAAGTGTTATATAGCTAAATAATTTGTCGCTATTCACCGCCATTATTGTTCTGCCTGAATGCCCAGTTGGAACCCGCAATGAATTATGGGATATCGTGGGCCGTGAAGGATACACCGGACCTTCAAATCTGGGGAAAAGAAGGAGCATTTGAAGGAGCATTTGAAGGAGTCTTTGAATTCGGACAGGCCTTGTCGCCACGCTATGACGTAATCGGCCTACAAATCCGTCCTTCGAAGGATGCAGACCCTGAATTCGGACACAGCTTATAACAGTGTCATGAGCACAGTGTCATAGCCAGTTAGCTATGACACTGTGCTCATCTCCAACTG
>NW_015116426.1:0-5357 GCF_001443285.1 Poecilia latipinna | reverse complement strand
AATATTTAAAAATTTAATAGTAGACACCGCTATTGCCACATAATGGTAAAGCGTCTCCTATAAGTAAAGTCTGAATGCTTTTCTTGGCTGATTTTATGCTCCGTGTGTCAATACAAATTATGATTCATCGATTGAGATTCTCGTTCTCAACAGTTGGTAGCAGAGGATGGTTTTGTGTTGACACATGAGCAGAGATTGGACTGGCCGTTTAGGCGCAGACTTTCCGGAACAGTACTCTGGTGTAGGGCCCAAACAAAAGGTAAGGACACTTGTTCCTTAATATACACCACTGTACTGTTTCTCAGGTCTGTCTGCTTGTCACTGAGTTGTCTTAAGTTGTCAGCCATTGTTCATTGTCAGCTGTTTTTGTCCGTTTTGTCTAAAGGCTTTAGAGTTGTTCATAGGAGTAAAGTTAGAGTTAAAGTTTAAAGTTAAAGAGTTAAGTAGTTAATAGTCAAAGTAAAAGGTCGATTGGCTCTGCAGTGGGAGATGGTCCCCCCCCCCTTCTGTCGGACGCGGGGAAGGTAAAGACTAGGTTTTATCGGTTTTATCCTCGGGGAGTACTGCCCCCGGAAAAGAACACGTTAGCCAATCTGAGACTTTGCTTGAGAAACGTGAATGCGGTGAAAGCGGTCCACCATAGGAAAAAAGATGAGACAAGAGAATAAAGAGATAAGAGAATAAGATAAAGGTCGATCGCGGTCTGATCCTCTAAAGAGTAATAAGTGAAATAAGAGTTAAAAGAGGACAAAAATAGGAGCTGTAAAGCATGGATCCATTTCTGTGTAAAGCTGTGTGTGTAAGCTTCTGCCGCTGAGCAGACGTTATGTGTTTAAATGTACTATTTTATGTTTATTGCAATGTGTTTTAAAACCATGGTCAAGATTGGGAAATTATAATCTGTGGGAGGTTTTTGATTTTGTCTGCTGTGTTTGCTTTCCTCGCTGCCGTGCGAGCAAAACTGAAAAAAAAAGAGAAAAGAGAGAAGAGGTGATTTTTGAGCCTAAATTTTAGCCTAAACAGATGGAGGGTGAACTTGAAAAGGAAAAATATGATCCAAAGTGGGGCATCGGGCCATGGATTGGGCTCGGTGAGCAAATAGAAGCATTAATAACCTATTTGTCAAAGCATGACGAATATGAAAATAAGGGAGAAAGAGAAAAACAAAAAAAAAAGGGGCTAGAATACCTGGTGCAGAAAGGAGGCGACCTGTTAAACAGACAGCCTTTGGGGAAATATTGGCTGGACGGAATAAATGACACTGAGGGAAAACTGGTTGAAACTAAACTAATCCTGCACAATTCACTATATTCACATGTGGTAAAATTAACTGTATGAAGGATGAATGAAATTACATAACAGGTAAAATTATAAACAAAATAAAGTGACATCTAATGTGTTGAAATTCTAGAAATTTTTGCTTAGCTGTTGATGGGTTAAAATTTGAACTTAATGAAACTTTAAAAATGAGGTTTATACCAGACTTGAACTTTATCATGGACTAATCAATATTTTTCTCTCTCGTTATCTTATCAAAACATGATTCATTTTTATTTGAAACTTGGTCACCTTAAAATGTCTAAAGAGGGAACAGAATTGGTAAATAAATATGAGTATATGTATGATTCAAAGGGTGATTATGAAACAGCTCCAGATTCAATTACAGTTCATTACAAAATATTCTTGTCTCAAAGACAATTTATGATTCTAAATCCAGATAATTCCTTTACCTTACTTCAAAATGGCAAATAGTATGTTAGAAGAGGGATAATCACATTTTAGCTTTGGTTTAAAACCAGATATCATTTATTACGAGACTGTTTCATCTGGTTTGACATGTTTTATTTTATTTTCATTTTTATTGATATTGTTGTTTAAATTTTTTTCCTAATAACAAACCAACTAACCAACCAATTTACTAACTGAACTAACTGCTAATTTCGAAACACATGCGTGTCTTGGCAGAAAGGCACAAATTGGACATGATGAAACTTTTGAAGTGGATATGATAATAATTGATTATGTAAAAACTAACTGATTGAACAACAACTGGCTCACAACATTTGTGTGCCTTAAATTTTGATTGAATTAATACATGCAGCCAAGTCCAACAAAACATTTGATTTGAAACGCAAAGACATCTTACAGTACTGCATAATCTTTGTCTACATTTTTTGCTCCTCTGCCTAAATTGATCAATTTTTCTTTTGTCAGTTCAAAATAAACATTGACACTGCTTTTTAGGAAAGCAATCCAAATTCTGATCTGAACTCTTTCAAATAATAAAACTTTTGGCCTTTGCAGTACAGTTTCAGTTGGACATTTTAGACATATGTACAAAAAAAAAGAGTCTGAACAATATTTTGTTTGTTTTCTATTTACATAAGAAAACAAAAGGGGGAAATGATAAACATAAAACATTTCTGATAAAACTTTACATTTAGAACATTTCATTCTGATAAATCTTTACATTTAGAACATCTCATAGTCTACTTTCAATTCTACACAGAAGATTTGGAAAACTTGTGACACCCTGGAATATTTTAGTTTTGGAGAATAGTAACATGCAAAATTGCTTTCAAATTTTTAAATTATATCAACAGGGGGTGGGGAAGAAATAGACTCTAATTCCTAGTCGGTTTATAGATAGGGTTAATTATGAATTTATTCATTTGACATTGGTATATTGTGAGATTATTTAATGAGATCTTACAGTGCCTTCCTGCATGACTGAAATACAGAGTCATATAGAAGCTCTTACTACATTAAAATCTGTAATTTAAAATTGAATAGCTTCAATCAATATCTATGCCATGTTTATTTAAATATTCATGAATTCCCTGCACCTCTAATTTTAATTGTATAAAGTTACAGTTGGATGTAATTGTTATCATTGAGAAAACTTTGGTTAAAAGTACTATAAACTTCTACGGAGTCCCTTTAGGGAACACGGGGAAAAATTCATATAAAATGTGAACAACTTTTTAAATTCTAAAGAGAAAACTATACATAAATACAACACTCAGCAGTTTTGAAAATTATCAGGATAATGGTAACATTTTCATTAATGGTATAAAGAATATTTGATTACAGTTTTCTTTTTGACCTAAATTATTAAGGAAATTTAACTAGTTGTCTTAAAGCGTGGCAATTTCACAAGGATGCTTTTGTGTAAAATTGGACACTATTGAATTAATTATTTTACATATGCATTTGAATAACCAATTTCTGAAAAGTGTATGTAGCTGAAATACTAAATTTGGTTTACATTTTTAATGATCTTTGAGAGTTTAATTTTGATAGGAGTTGATTCCACAATCGGTTAATTCTGAAACATCTGAGGGTGAATCATCTTAACGCATTTCTATTTCTCTTTGGAGCTCAGAGCCTGAGGCAGTGGACCTTATCTGAGCAGCTCCAGTGACCCTGAGCCTGGCTGAAACAAAAAAAAGGAAATAAAGAGCCAACTCTTCATCTACGTCACAAGCTAAAGAAAAGACATTTAATTTATAATTGTGTGAGCAAAAGGGAGCATACACTTTTATTTTCTTAATTTACTTTGTGTTTTACTCTAGCAGATCTGCTTCCTGTGGTCTGACGGGGACCGTAGGGGCCGGGTTTTGCGGGTTCAGAACCGTGCAATGAGGTGATGAGATGGGGGATCGCCTGGCCTCGGCATCGGGCCTCCGTTGTTCTCAGCCACGCTGACTTGGACATTTGCACTTTCTACACATATGAATTGTGCCATCTTCTGCTGGACTGCTGTCTGAGAGCAAAGACCTATTGGATTATTCTTACAGCTTCTACAGAGGTCAGTGAGGTTGGATTGATTTTTCCTGTTGTCACCTGAAGGCGGAGTGCAGATTACAGGAACTCGCATTGGATGTTTGACTGTGATCTCTGAGGAAACACCTGGCTAAAGGACGAGACCCAGGCGTGGTTTCTGAGGGTCTCCTATGGCAGAAAAGACCAATGGCTTCTGCCCGATGTGAGACGGAGGTTTGAAAACGATTCATCTGCTGTATCTCTCCGTCTCTCCCTCTCCCATACAAGGGGGGGCACATACTTTGTCCAGATTGTTCTGCACAGCGGGACTGAATGCTGCCCTGGACAGATTCTGATGGGGCAAATGGAACATCACATGTAAAGTTGGACTGAGACTCGGAGGCAGTCCTGTCTGTTGCCATGGTTGGTCCTGGGATTTCCCTCAGTCTACAGGTTGGAGACAAAATGGCTGCCAACAAAACCTTGTAGCTCTTAATGATTTTTCTAGAATTTTTGAATTGTGTGATGCCACTTTTTCTCACCTGAGTTTATTTACAGCAAATTCATTATCTACTGCCTTTGCACTCTGACCTCTGCCATTTGATCCCCAGGATAAGTTAATGGTGCAGCAGGGTGTTAGAACTCTCTGCAGTTTACAGAAATATTGTTTGCCTGAATGATTATAACTCTGATTGTCCAACATCTGGCTAATATGTTTCTCTCCTCCAGCAGGACAACAATTGAAACAGGATAAAAGTACGGTAAAATTGTTAATTTCCTGATTTACAAAAGCACATCCAACCACACTTGGTCTAAGTTCTAGTTGGTTCAAATTACAGTGGCTACAAATATAAGGACTATTATTTCAAGTTATGACTTAAATTTATTTGGAATCCATTTCAAATCTTAGGAAAATCTACTCTTTGGAAAATTACTCAACCAAATTATGGGTTTACTGCACATATTTTCAATCAACTGTTAAATTCTTTCACTGAGGTGTAAACACCCTGGTTAAATTACATCCAACTGTTACAGTTAGCAATGAAAGCAAATTTGGGCTAAATGATTTTCGTGGGTTTCTTAGGAGTTTCTGTACCGAAACACTAAACAGTGTTCCGATACAGAAACAGGGGGAGATGCATGGAATTACTCTATTCAAGCAAATTCTGAGTTAATCTAATATATTGAGAAATTTTTCAGTTTTGGGCTTCAGCAAAATATAAAAGAGGCTAAATCAAAATTCACAAATGTTTTCATTACTCGAATGAGTTTCTAAAGTAATACTGAATATTCTGAATAGAATACATTAAAATTAACAATGTCATGTGTCAAATAGATTTCTACAAAATAGAGTTTAAATTGTTTGATTGCTGCTTCTCTCTTGCTATAATTCAAAATAATTTGTTTAACAAAGTCATGCAGAAAGGTCTAACCCGAACATCATATCATTTAATAAATCTAGTTGTATCAAATTTCTCCCCAAAACTGCCAAAAACATTGATAAATATGATCAACACTACAAAGGAGGGTAATTCAGTTAAACAAATATTTAATAGAAGGGTTTCAAGAGAACAAATTATTCAAAGGTTAAA
>NW_015116425.1:49699-51491 GCF_001443285.1 Poecilia latipinna | reverse complement strand
AAGAACGATCCCCTGGTGTGCCGCCAGGCTTATGATGCACTGGGGGAAACCCTGGACTTAATCCATTTATGACCTCTGCTTTTCCACTTTCTAACCAGAATCACATAACACATAACTTTAATTAATAGTACATTCAAAACAAGCTCACATAAATTTCAATCATTAAATCATAATACAAGATTACTTGTTGTCTCTCGGCCTCTGTGACCCGTTTTCTGTGTGTCCTGGAAAGATCTCAATGAGTCCAACCAGGTTTCACGACAATGGATAAGAAACATGATAATGTTACAAATATTTTTAAAAGTTGCCTCGTCGGTCATATTTCAGTCCGTTAGAGCGATGCACGTTTCCACGATAGGTATTTAATTCTCAGTATAACACGTGTTACGAGGGCGTTCCGTCAAATCGACACTTTTTGAAACCACACACACGAAGTTTGTTTTCTATTCCAGCTTCCGATTCGGGACATGGCTAAACGGCGATTCCACCTTTAGCCAATTTTTCACTACCTTCTGTTGAGGAAAAATGATTATTTTTAGTGTTTAATACAGTTAATCTTACGGCATGTGTAAAAGGTATATTGAACATTCTCATTTTGAACAAATTTCTTAATTTTGAACAGGTTTGTGTTAATGATTTAAAAACTAAACTATTGATGGGTAAGTATTCAAAGTACAAGAAGGAAAATACAGATCAAAAGGGAACTCTCACTGAGGCTCCTGTTGTGTTATCAGAGAGGAACAGGAGGTCATAAAATTAGCATCTCCAGGAGGGCAGTATCACTTGAGCCTGGGAGAGAGAAGTTTGCTCGGTTCACGGAAGATCAAAAGTCTTCCAGAACTAACATCTGGGATGGTGTAAAACTGAATACAACATAGAATGTTAAAACCACTAACATTTAATTTCTAAGACATTTTTCTTAGTTACTAATAGCAGGTTTTTAATGAAAATTGTATTATCTAATTTTAGAATTACTAATATAGTAAATGATGACTGTATTTGAAAATTGTACTATCTGTGACAATATCTGAATCAAATGGAAATTGTGGGAATGAAAATGTTTTGTTTAGTATTAGAAAATTGCTCAGGATTTATGCTAAATGGGGTTTTGGAAAATGATTGTGTTAACTTGTATACTTAGGATTGAATATTATGTTTCATAAGTTAGAAAAAGGAATTTTACCTCATTTTGTTCTGTTGATTTTATGTGTTATTTTTGGTTTAAGGCAGGACTCAATCTTTTGGGGTGCTGAGTGCAGAAGAGCAAAACTGGGTTTGTGAAGATAACCTTTCCCTGAACCAAATTACTGAATTTAAGTTTGTTCCTGAGAATCTATGTAAGGAGAGATAGCGGGAGAGACTCCAGATTTCACAGCTATCTGTGAAATACTTTTCTTATGTTTTTCTTTGCCCAGATGGCCTTAGAACCGCAGGAGGCCAGGACAAGCTCTCCGCTCTTTTTGTTAAACAAAAGGGCAAATGGCCTTTGATCTTTACGGTAAATTAGGGGAAGTTCTAAGTCTTTCTGAGTGTCCAAGATAGCTTCTGTCAAGCAGAGGTACGCCTTATTTGAATATATTAAAGAGGAAAAACACGCCTACATTATAAAAGTTCGTAACCAGGAGTAATAATTCAGATAGCTGCCACTATTTTGCCTTTTTGCACCAGCTCTCTCCAAAGACGCGTCTTTGCCTTTTTCTTTTCTTTTTGTCTCAGGTAATGAATGTATGTCTCTGTTGTTCTGCAGTCTTGTTGTTAATTCATACGTTGTTTTCTATTGGATTAAACTCTG
>NW_015116425.1:42892-43734 GCF_001443285.1 Poecilia latipinna | reverse complement strand
GGCCATCTTTCACCCATCAGATACCGTTTCCCCTGTTTTAAAGTGGGGGAATGCTATCTGATGGCCATTTTTCACCCATCAGATACCGTTCCCCCTATCTGATGGCCATCTTTCACCCATCAGATACCGTTTACCCTGTTTTAAAGTGGGGGAACGCTATCTGATGGCCATCTTTCACCCATCAGATACCGTTCCCCCTATCTGATGGCCATCTTTCACCCATCAGATACCGTTTCCCCTGTTTTAAAGTTGGGGAACACTATCTGATTAGCATAAATCTCCCATCAGATACCGTTTCCCCTGTTTTACAGTGGGGGAACGCTATCTGATGGCCATAAATCTCCCATCACATACCGTTTCCCCTGTTTTAAAGTGGGGGAACGCTATCTGATGGCCATCTTTCACCCATCAGATACCGTTTCCCCTGTTTTAAAGTGGGGGAACGGTATCTGATGGCCATAAATTTCACATCAGATAACGTTCCCCCTGTTTTACAGTGGGGGAACGGTATCTGATGGCCACATTTCACCCATCAGATAGCGTTCCCCTTGTTTTACAGTGGGGAAACGGTATCTGATGGCCACAGTTCACCCATCAGATAGCGTTCCCCCTATGTTAAAATCACCCATCAGATAATGTTCCCCTTGTTTTACAGTGGGGGAACGGTATCTGATGGCCACATTTCACCCATCAGATAGCGTTCCTCTTGTTTTACAGTGGGGGAACGGTATCTGATGGCCACATTTCACCCATCAGATAGCGTTCCCCCTATGTTAAAATCTCCCATCAGATACCGTTTCCCCTGTTTTAAAGTGGGGGAACGCTATCTGATGGCCATAAAT
>NW_015116425.1:19816-37397 GCF_001443285.1 Poecilia latipinna | reverse complement strand
GAGTCACCAAAATGTCTCAAGTCTCCTGTTTCAGCAAAAGCTGCTCTTCATCCGGACTGAAGAAGGGTTGATTGTCTTCCACTTTGAACAGTTTTATCTCCAGATGTTTTGGCTCTTCTTGCTCATGTTTTATCTCCAGATGCTCTGGTTCTTGTTCATGTTTTATCTCCAGATGTTTTGGCTCTTCTTGTTTATGTTTTGTCTCCAGATGTTCTGGTTCTTCTTGTCCATGTTTTATCTCCAGATGCTCTGGTTCTTGTTCATGTTTTGTCTCCAGATGTTCTGGCTCTTCTTGCTCATGTTTTATCTCCAGATGTTCTGGCTCTTGTTCATGTTTTATCTCCAGATGTTCTGGCTCTTGTTCATGNGATAGATAGATAGATAGATAGATAGATAGATAGATAGATAGATAGATAGATAGATAGATAGATAGATAGATAGATAGATAGATAGATAGATAGATAGCATAATGCTATATGAATTAAAAACAGGGCAATGCAATTTAATGCTCAATATTACCCATCAGATACCGTTTCCCCTGTTTTAAAGTGGGGTTGCTTAGTTTACTTATGCCTTGGGCAGGCCCTGATCGAACTACAAATTTCCACACTTTTTCAGTCTAAAGGCTTCAGCAGCATGAACTACTGTGATGCGCTTTTCTTTGGAGTTATTAAAGATCTGATAAATATTAGAAGATATAATGCAAAATCTGAAAAAGAAAATTTACTTTGATTGAAAACAATAAACCTGCAGCACATTTTTTCCTCATATGTTATAAAACTGCATTGTTTTTGGACTAAAACACAATTTTCCATTAAAACATCTTCCTACTTTGAGCCTTATATGAAACTGACTCAGTTTCCTGAGTTTCCTGTCGCAGGAAACTTTGCTGCTGACAAACAGCAAAGTTCCAGCAAGAAAATAGAATAACCTGTGGAGTCAAACTACAGCAAAAAGCTCTGATACATTAAAGCTACTTTGAGTCTCAACACTATGACTAATGCAATGTGGTGGATTGGCAGGAGGAGATTCAGAGGATTAAGGACACTTAATGTTGATTGTTAGAATTATTATGTTTTGTTACTACATTAGTAGTTTTATATGACTAGTTTGATTTTCATTTAAAGGTTTTAGTTTTCTCACCATAGAGAGAAAGAACTTGATAAACTTTCCCTTAACCTTGAGCATGTTTTTGCAGGTGGGGTCTTATCTTCTTGAGATACTCCGTAGTGGTGAAACTGTCTGTGTGCAGAATTTAGTTTTGGTGTCCCCCCTCCCTGCTATTAAGACAAAATGCTACCTGAGTGAAGTTGGCCCCCCCACCTTCTTCAAATCAGACAAAATTGGTGTCAAACGTTTGTGCTACGTTTGTGCTGGTTTGTGCAGCAAAATTTTTTGTTTGTGCTGCTTTGGCTTTGAAGATATTAATGAAAGTGTAAAGGTCAAAAGGTCAACCAGCCCCCCAACTTTTATGAAATCCAACTTTCTTTATATCTTTAAAATGATAGCGGCACAAACGAAAACTTTTGCTGCACAAACCAGCACAAACATAGCACTAATGTTTGACACCGATTTTGTTTGATTTCATAAAAGTGGGGGGGGCTGGTTGACCTTTTGACCTTAACACTTTCATTAATATCTTCAAAGCCAAAGCAGCACAAACAAAAAATTTTGCTGCACAAATCAACACAAACATAGCCGAGTTGATTGACACCCATTTTGTCTGATTTGAAGAAGGTTGGTTGACCTTGGATGACCTCTGGAAACATTTCTTTATATCTTTAAAATGATAGCGGCACAAACGAAAATTTTTGCTGCACAAACCAGCACAAACGTAGCACAAACACTTGATGCCAATTTTGTCTGATTTGAAGAAGGTGGGGGGGCCAACTTCACTCAGGTCAAAAACGCTGCTTTCATTCTTACACATTGCATTCTCCCCCTTCCTTGCTAATAAAAGACAAGCTTCAGCAGAAGAGCGTCTGAACGCACGGTGATCGGCTTGCAGAAACTGATTCTCTGTACTTTCCCTCTTGCAAGAGTCTGGCTGAAAAACTAAGTGACATTGTCTGTGGTTCTTTTTATATAGGTTGAGGAAATATCTATCATTGATTATAAAACCACTGGTTAAAATTTAGGCCAGAATAAACAAACATCCTGGTATTTATTATTTTGACTACCTTACCACCTATAGCCTGCCTAGTATCATGCATTACACCATCTAATTTTGCTCTGTTTTCAACAAGTCATAAAACACATTTGAACACCCAAATGGGAACACCCAACTTTGGAAAGCAAAAATACCTTTACTGTACATTTGAAATCTTTTTTTTTTGTTGATGTGTTGGAGAAAACTTTCAGTTGACCTCCGGAACAAGGCTGTCACACATGCAGGTGTGAGTAGAAACGATTGCAAAACATCAGCATGTCAACCAACTCTGAGAACTTTCTGACAACCAAGTTCCTTATTCCAAGAAATTAAAATGTGTGATGTACCTCATATGCATCAGAGATGTATCTACAAGTTATTAACTGCATATCCTGCAAGGGTGGGTGTCAATATTTTCCCTATGATCAGCCAATGTTCTAGCTGATGTCTTTTTCTCTATTCATAGGTGTTAAAAACTGACCTTGAACTGAGACATGTAAGTCAAAGCAGCATCCTGCTTCAGCCCTGAGGCGAGGCAGGCGGCTAATCCTTTTCCTGTTAAAACAGTTTCCTGTTAAATGCAGACACTTCTGCTCCTTAGTTTCTGCTGACAATTGGCTTATGAGACCATTTGTTCTTTGCACATATGGCTGCTGTTGAATAAGTATGTATCAGGCTTCAAACAAAAGTATCAACACCTTGATTTTGTAGTTTCTTTAATATGACACTAAAAGTAATGCTATTTGGATATAAGTATATGTATGAGCTTCACTAAGCTTAAACTATGTGCAAAAGTCGATCCCAGGACTTTAAGAGTCTGAGGGTAGCTTCCTATGTTAAAACAAATCAAAATGAACCTCATAAAAGTTTGGCACCCTGGTCAAGTTTGATGCATATGAGGTCAGGAACAACAGGGAGTGGTCAGAAATGATTTTAATTCAACAGCTGTACTTTTGAACAGCATAAATGGCTTAACAGTGACCGACTGATTTATTTTGAGATGCATTAAAGTTTTAAAAACAATATATACATAACCCATTTGAAAATATTACCCAAAGTGCAACTTCAGAAATGTATTGTTTGTATATATTTGCAATATATTTTTAAATTGTGGATTTGAAATATTAATTTTTACAAATACATGTAAACTGTATTTTTAAGAGGATTATCCAAAGTGTAATTTTAGTAATATATTTAATCAGAATTTAAAGTATAGCTTAGACAATTTATACTTTTAGAAAGTATACCAGAATACATTCTTAGCGTATTAGAAGTTTTTAAAATTTTTTATTGTTTTACATTTTTAATATAATCTTAAGTATATCCTCTTGATAACAAACTAATAATGTATTTTAGAAAATTATAGCATATTTAAAATATACTTAAATAAATTCATTTTTCGCAAGGGTTCTCAGAGGAGCTGAGGTGCAAACGCTGCAAATCCGGATGGACAAACAGCAGGAATTTACTATTATACGAGTCCTGCTGCTAATCTGAAAGAAGAAGACCATGTTGATGGTGAATTTAGTTTATTACATAAGAATTACAAATACAATGTTTTTCACTTCCATTTTTGTATCAGAAATTCGTCAATACATTTTCTAACATGTTAAGAAAATAAAAACCTTTTCAAACCCAAACTGTGTAAAAGACAAACATACAATTTAGAGTACCTTTAAGAAGAATTAAATCAAGAAAGATGTTTAAAAAAAAAATGTAATTCAGTTTTACTTATATTGCGCAAATTCATAGCAAATGTCGTCTCAACGAACTTTACCAAAAAAATAATTTCAATTCAATCAAACATTTCAATTGATTCTAGTTATGACACATTATAGTAAGTTCAGTTAATTATTCAAAGTAGCTTAAAAAGTTTATATCTAAGGAAACCCAGCATAATCGGCAGTATTTCAAACTGAGAGAAAATAATTCAAGTAATGTGTAATATTTAGCTTTTAATCAATCCAAATGGGCAACTATTTTGTGATTTATCAATCGATACGGTTATCGCTATAATAACTGAACAAAAACAGTGTAGATACAATAAAGCATAAAAACAGAAAAAGACTTCAAAAGATTTACAAATGTGATTCTTAAAATAATTTAGATCCATCATTCCTTTAATTGGTTTTCACTTAAATACGTTTAGAAATGTGACATCATCAGAAGAACTTAATTATTTCAGCTTAAGCTACTTGAAAAGCCTTTTTTTCAATCCAAGATGCTACATTTTAAAGGGGCAACATTATGTTTTCCAGGCATATAGTGCCATTTTATAGCACAATAAAGTATCCATGTTACCTTCAGTTATAAAATGCTATCTATATCAAATATTAAAAAAAACTTTGTAATTTAATGCCTTGAAGTTGGGCCTCTGTCTTTTTATAAAACTCTTGCTCCTTCTGAAACACCGTCTTCAGGAAGTCATCATAACATCGCCCCACTATTAAACCTTTAGCAACATTTTTACCAGCGTTGTACTAAGAAGTAGCTCATATGAGCTCAAAAAGATGTGCAGTTCCACTAGGTGTTTGCAAAATTACTCCTGGCTAGTCTGAAGGAGCTGAGTTGAAGGGGAGGGGTGACCTTTTGGACAATATTGGCCCTTTAGTCAGTTGTACAGAATACAAGGTAAATTACAGAGCAACTTGGTACTTCAGGTTCACATTATGCCGTCTCACCCGTGTGGGTCCTCATGTGAACAGGTAAACTCTTTCTATTGGTGAAATTTTTTCCACAGATCTCACATGAGAAAGGCTTCTCACCTGTATGAATTTTCATGTGAGTAGTTAAAGCCCCTTTTTCCCTAAAATGCTTTCCACATTTAACACATGAGAAAGGCCTCTCACCTGTATGAGTTCTCATGTGAATTGTTAAACAATTTCTAGCACTAAAACTCTTTCCACAAGTCATACATAAGAAAGGCTTCTCACCTGTGTGAGTCCTCATGTGAATAGTTAAAGAACTTCTTACCCTAAAACTCTTCCCACATGTCATACATGAATAAGGCTTCTCACCTGTGTGACTTCTCATGTGAAAAGTTAAATTGGTTTTATTGGTGAAGTTTTTTTCACAGCACTTGCATGAGAATGGTTTCTCACCTGTGTGGATCCTCATGTGAGAGTTTAAACCATCTTTTGTAGAGAAACACTTTCCACAGGTCCCACATGTGAAAGGCTTCTCACCTGTGTGTGTTCTCATGTGAATAGTTAAACAACTTTTTAGACTAAAACCTTTTCCACAGATCCCACATGTGAAAAGCTTCTCCCCTGTGTGATCTTTCATATGAGTAGCCAAATGACTTTTTTGAATGAAACGTTTTCCACAAGTACAACATGTGAAAGGCTTCTCACCAGTGTGAGTCTTCATGTGATACGTAAAATGAGATCTGCTACTTAAACGTTTTCCACAGGTCCCACATGAGAAAGGCTTTTCATCAGTATGAGTCCTCATGTGAGAAGCTAAACAACTTCTACTGGTGAACGTTTTTTCACAGCTCTTGCATGAGAAAGGCTTCTCACCTTTGTGAATTCTCATGTGATAACTTAAACCATCTTTTGTGAAGAAACCTTTTCGGCAGGTGCCACATGAGAAAGGCTTGTCACCTGTGTGGCTTCTTATGTGAGAAGTTAAACCCCTTTTTTCCCTAAATTGTTTTCCACAAGTCGTACATGCGAAAGCCTTTTCACCTGTGTGACTTTTCATATGAGTACCTAAATGACCTATTTGAGTGAAACTTTTTCCACAAGTCATACATGTAAAGGGCTTCTCACCAGTGTGAATTCTCATGTGAGAAATTAAATGAGATTTGTTTCTGAATTTTTTTCCACAGGTCACACAAGAGAAAGGTTTCTTGCCTGTGTGAATCCTCAAGTGAGTAGTTAAATTACTTTTTTGGGTAAAAGTTTTTTTACAGGTTGGACATGAGAAAGTCTTCTGAGGTCTGTGAATTTTCATATGATTGTTTAAATTACTTTTGTTCCTGAAACTTCTTCTACAAATAACACACGAGGAAAGCTTCTTTTCCGTATGAGTTGTATTGTCAAGATCTAAACTTTTTCTTGAGGTTTTATGTGAATAGGACTTCTCCCCTGAGTGACTTCTCATGTGTTTAGTCAGTTTACTATTTAAGGTAAAGATTTTATCACAGATTTTACAGGCAAATAAATTTTGGTCTTGGTGATGTTTCCTTTGCAGTTTTTGGTTACTGTTAGGTTCTGTTTCATCACTGATTCTTTGCACATTAGAAGGAGTCACCAAAATGTCTCCAGTCTCCTGTTTCAGCAAAAGCTGCTCTTCATCCGGACTGAAGAAGGGTTGATTGTCTTCCACTTTGAACAGTTTTATCTCCAGATGTTTTGGCTCTTCTTGCTCTATTTTTATCACCAAAGGTTCTGTTTTGCCTTGCTCTAAAGTGGAGTTCCCATCCTGGTTCCTGAGCTCAGTGAAAACTTCCTCCTTTTTATATTCACAGCATTGTGGAAGATCTGGACAAACAGACAATAAAAGCTTTGAAATTTAAGTTAAAAAGTTAATAACTTGGCACATCTAAGTAGGCTTTATTTGGTATGAAAATTAACTTGATATTCTTCTGATCAAAAGGTAAATAGATGTGTAAATAGTGTGTATATTTAATGTAAATACAGGAACATTTATGTAACCTGTCTAATAAAATAACCATGTTGGAAACAGTGACATGTTGAAAATCCCGAGTAATTATGCTCCGATTAGCATAAACATTAGCTCATACGTTGCAGGAAGAATCTAAAGTTTCCATTTCTAACTCAATCTATTCTAGTAAAAGTTAGAAATACAGTGCAGTGAAACTACACATAAGCACCTTTTTTTACAAAAAGTTACTCAACCACCCACCTGTTAATTAGTAGCCTATTCTTACTAAGAAGCTTAACAAAATATTGGCATGGATTAACTAGTCATCATTTAGCTAACATTATCTTCAATCAGTAACAATACTTGACTCACTTGGCTTGTTTAGAAAAATTGTGCAAAGTTCTGTCATTTGTTGGCTTGTAACGGCTGAAAAAAGAGCAGGGGACAGACGGCACAGATACAGGAAGTCCAGGAGCCTCCACTGTGTCAAATCGAGATAGGAATAATAGAAAGTTCGCCACTCTGAGCTTAAAAACAAGCAAAACAAATACCACATAAAATAAATAACCTGTGGGCAGGCAATACACCCCAATGTCAATGTCGCCAGAGCTGGCTTACATCGAGAGCTTTTACTTAGAATGGTTCATTAAAGCTGTAACTTTTACAAAAATATATTTTCCATATTTGTTAAAACTGTCACCATGTTGTGACAGTATATGAGACAAACTGTGAAAAGATCAATCTCCTCTACTTCCACCTTGTGCTATTATTGGCATCTGAAGCCAATAATAGGATTTAGATGGCTATTGGTCATTTCTGGCCACTACCAGTCAGAAACAACCAATCAGACCCAGGGCGAGGGTGTTAGAACTGCCAAGCAATACCACTAAATGTGCTAATGGCAGAGAAACAGCTTACCGTTCCTGCAAAACCATTTATCCGCCATCATCAGTAACCATGCTAACTAGCCTTAGCATTCGTGGCAAGCTCCGTTGCAGTGAACAAGCGGAATTGTATCAGAGAGCACGTGGGTGTGCACAAGGTTGATTGACAGCATTAAGACTGGTTGTTTCTGATTGAGTTGTGAATTTCTGTAATTGGTACTAGGAGCACTTGGGGAAGACAAAGGAGCTCTCTCTCTTTAAAAACAAACAAACAAACAAAACATGTTATACTGTCACAGCATAATAAGTTTAACACATTATTGTGTTAAATAATGTGTTAAACTTCTTAGAACCTTAATTTTCTTCCTAGAAAACGTTTTTTTCTTTTCAAAGAGTTACATACTACAACTTTAAGGGGTGATGTTTTCTCCTGGAGCGACTGACTACATCTCCCAGAGTGCTGCGCGGTTATTCAACATTTTATGGGACGTAGTTTTGATTTATTCTGATCACGTGTCTATTGTGGTATATGTTCTTATGGATTTGTGTCACAGTCTTATAAAGATATAGCAGATTTGTCATTCCAGGGTCATTTACTTTGTTGTACTTTAAATAGGTAGCCGAGTTTAGCTTCGTCCCAAACAACTTCCTTTAACTTTTCTCCAACTCACTTTAGCCCCTTCTTTAGCCTGTCTCATCAGTAAAACCTGAGTGTGTTTCCTACCTATTCGGTGTAAGATTATCAGGGGTAATCTGGAGAAATCCAGCAGTCTGCGCAGAGCATCCATGTCTTCCTCGGACTTGACGATGATTTCTTTAAACTCTGTTTCTTCAGCAGGAATTAACTGCTCGTTAATCCATTTTCTCTGAGGCTGAACTGAAGACACTGTTACTACAAACACTCAAATATATATCAAACCTACAAACTCGTCTTCAAACTACCTTATAACAAAGGCGATGCTAACGCTGCTATCTGTGCTGTGTTTTATCTCCGGTGCGTTTCTCTGTAGCTCCACTGAGGAAACTGTTAAAGATGTTTTGTTCCGCTTTGAATTTTCCAAATCCCGCTGAGTCACCTTTTTCAATATTATAAATGAAAAACAAAAACAAACAAACATTAATTTTGTTTTATTTTGCTGACTGAATTCTCTGAGTGAAACACACTTTGTAGATTATTCCCAGTCTGATGTTTTCAAGCTTTTATTTCAATTAATTTGAAGGTTTTCAACTTAAAGCTAATGAAAACACAACATTTAAGGTAAAAAAAAAACAAAAAAAAACAACTTTATAAAGTTTATTTTCAGAAGATACTACAAACTTCATCAGAATGTATTTTCCACTTTTGTATGTATCTTCTTACTTTTAAAATTGTAATAATTATTCATAACAGCATCTTTACCACTAACTTTACAAAATACATCCCAGGTTATCACTCTTTTTTGAGTAGTCTTTGTGGATTTTATTTAAAACAAATACAAATAATATTTGTATTATTTGTATTATTGTATACAAATATACAATAATATTTGTATTTGTTTTAAAACCACAATCTGATGTGCCAATATGAAAAAATGAAGTCCTATTGTCCAAGCTTAAACATCTAATCAAATTAAATAAATTAGATGTTTCAATTACATTGAAAATTTTTTTAGAAAAAACAGATGATAATATTTTTTAAAATGAGTTAATTTGGTATGAGTAATCAAATCAAGTTTATCCAAATAAATAAACTGAGTTTGACAAACTTAATTTGCTCGTAAACAAATTAACATTTTTTATTTTTTAAGTTGGAGTTCCTTTCTCTTTTTTTAGGGAGAGGCATTTTTATTAGAATAAAATTAATTTTAAAAACCTTTAAGCTGTTTTCTCTTCATCAAGCCCACATTTCTTAATTAAAATGTCTTTTTATTGGTCTGGTGTAATATTTTCATCTTATAAACCTAGTGTTTTCACTACCTGTATGCAAAAAATAAAGTATGGAAAACTTCACAATGTGTAATTAATCTGTGTTTTTTTCATTTAATGAATTGTGTTCCTTAAATAAATAAACTTTGCAACAATATTCTAAATATAAATGTATCGTAAAGGAGGCGTTTCAGTGGGAATCATAAAATTTAAAGCGGAACTAAAAGCCTTTTACTGTTTCGTCAGTGGAGCCACGGTGAAACACACGGGAAATAAAGACGGAGCACAGATAGCAGGTTAGCTTTTCCTTTGTTAAAAAGTGGTTTGAAGACGGATTCGGCGTTTTAGGTAAATACATGAGTGTTTTCTTTGAAAAAAAATGTCTTCAACCCAGTTTCAATAATAGTTTATCAACGAGTGTTTAACTCCGGTTGGAAAATCGTTTTCAGAGTTTAAAGAAATCATCGCCAGGTTCAGGAGGAGATGGATGATCAGCACAGACTGTTGGTTTTCACCCGGACACCCCAGATAATCTTATACCAAATAGGTATGAAACACCCTCACGTTTTAGCAAACTAAATGACTGCTGGAAAAATTTTATACTTGGGACGATCAACCGTCAAATGAAGATGAAGCTGGCTTCCGATTGGGAAAATGGCTAACTACTACCTTCATCATCTTTACTCTGCTCTAGTTCAGAAACTAAAATACAAAAATAGAACATTTAAAGCCAAGTGTGAACTTTGTGAAACCACAGTAAAGGGCTATATTAATGAGTTCATGTGAAGTTTATTGATCCTATCCATCGACTAACGTTCAGAGAAGCGGCCATCTTCTGAAAAACCTGACTTATCAATTGTATCAAGAGGGTCGACCGTCTTGAGAGGCTATTTTTTATATTATGCTGAATAAAAAACAACCAAAAAGGCACATAATTATATCCTAACTGTCTCTAACATCGGCTGTATTAAACTCCTGTTTAAATGTGTAACAACTGACTGAATAAACAGGGGACTCATTGCAGAGCTAGCAGCTTTATGACTGGTGCAGTTTATTTCTGACCAGTGGTTTTGAAACCAGTAAGTAGCCCATGCCCTTTATCAGTTCACAGTCTCAAAAGATTTCCAGTAAGAAAGTCAATTCAATCCAATCATCCAGCTGAAACCAGAAGTTTACATATACCAAATTAAAAAATATATATATTTTTCACTTTCTGAAGTTAAATCAGGCCAAGCTTCTTGTCTTAGTTTTGCTGGAATTACCACAATTATTTCTATTTTCTAAATGCCAGAAAATTTAGCAAGAACATATTTAAAAAAAAAATTGTAACTTTATTTGAATGAACACGTTTACATATGTTTGGTCAGGGATAATTGTTTTTTTAAGCTGTTTGACTTGGGTCAAACCTTTTGGGTTTCCTTTGACACATTTGAGTAAACTGGAGGGAAACCCATAGATGTATTATAATACCAGAACTGAAACACCAGAACTGAAACACCCTGCCTTCTTTTTTGACATATCAGGAATAGCTGTACAAATCTCATTCATCCTTGGGAACAATTTACGGATGTTTGAAGGCGCCGCATTCATGAGTTCAAACAAGTATAGACATGATGGAAATGTCCAGCCTTCATACCTGTCAGGAGGGAGACTTTCATTTGTGTCCCAGAGATGAAAGTGTTTTGGTCCAAAATGTCCAGATTGACCCCAGAACAAAAGACTTAATCATAAGATGTTGGCTAAAGCGGGTTAGCGTTTAGCACAGTAAAACCTGTTCTATGCTAAACGCCACTCAGTAATGAGGAAGCCATTACTCCAAAAGAAACATAGAAAAACCAGATTGAAGTTTGCACACAGGGTCAAAGATCGTCATGTTTGGGGACATGGCCTGTGGTCTGCTGAAGCTACACTGGAACTGTTTGGACCTTTATGGTCATCGTTACATTTGGAGGAAAAAGGGTGATGCTTGTGCCACCCGAACTGTGAAGTATGGTGGTGGCAGCATCATGTTGCATCTTAAAAAAAGACGGCCTGACAGTTTACTTTAAACCATAATTAACCCCCACATTCACTTTTTTTGTTCAAACTGTCTAAATATTGTTTCTGTGCAAATTTTGATATTTTCGTGTAAATTTGTTTAGTTCTGTGTTATTTTGCCTAAAACCAGTGCCTGTCTCCTTCGGCCGAACGGAGCTTAGGCAGTTGAATGTTTCTACTGTTTAAAGGAGCAGTGTTATATAAAATATACAGTTTTAGCTATCATGTCATCAAAAACATAGCAGAAGTGTTGCCTTGATTCTTTCATGCATGTTTGAGGAATCCTTCAATCTCCATGGCAACCATTGAGATGTGCAAAACGCCTGACTGGACCCACTTTGCCCTTTTAAAAGTTTAAATGATCTTTTTTTTTAAAACTGTTGATGCAGGAAAATCAGCAGTTATTTTACTTTTCTCTCTGTCTGCTGCTTTTGCCTCTGTGGATCACAGCATGATCCTTCTGACCCGTCTGGAGTCATCTGTTGGTATTCCAGGTTCTGCACTACTGTATTTTCTGGACCATAAGGCGATTGCTAAAACATACGGTCTACAACAAAAAAAGATCACGGAACCAAAACAGTGAGTTTAGTTGAACTTTATTCTACTATACACAATTATTTTTTTTATCA
The DNA here is from genome assembly GCF_001443285.1 of Poecilia latipinna. Lineage (NCBI taxonomy): Eukaryota > Metazoa > Chordata > Actinopteri > Cyprinodontiformes > Poeciliidae > Poecilia > Poecilia latipinna. Next base: position 25,182 of record NW_015116425.1, on the reverse strand, counting down.
TCTTCTGTGTCTGAAATGAACAGCTGGGCAATTTTGCCATCAAACATGCCAGGTTCCCTCATCATTGTCAGTCAGTCTTGTTGCCAGGTGGCTGTTCAGCAATGATGCCGGCTTTGGCAAAAGCTCGGACAAAAGTTAAGGTAGATACATTAGCCCAGGCATCCACAATCCATTCGCACATGGTGGCGTAACTCACCCGGCGCTGCCTCCCCGTCTTAGTAAACTTGTGTTCGCAGTCTGCCATCTATCGCTCCCACGCCGCTCGCAACTCCACTTTGAACGCTCTGTTTACACCAATGTCAAGCGGTTGGAGTTATTTTGTTAATACTCCTGGAATGACGGCCTAAACTGATAGCCTGTAGTTATCGTAAACATGTCTCTTACGCCATTTTGGGGGTTCTGAGAAAAACAAATGTTGTTTTGCAGCATATCGGTGGTATACATACCGTTCTCTGATTGGTTTATCGCTGCCAGCTCGTACACTTTACGTCTCTCTGTCAGGGACAGATTTTGGAATTCAGTGCACACATAAGGCGCTCTGGATTGTGAGGCGCACTGCTGATTTTTGAGAAAATTTAAGGCTCTTAGGTGCACCTTGTAGTGCGAAAAATGCGGTAAATTGGTTCCTGTCCTATCTTCCAAACAGGAGTTTTTCTGTGAAACTAGGAAGCATTCCTACTCCGTTTCTTCTCTAAGTTTGGGGTTCCACAGGGGTCGATATTTGCCCCTGTTCTTTTTGCTTTGTAGTTGCTGCCTCTGTTTGTATTTTTGAAAAGCACAAAGTCTCTTTTCATTGCTCTGCAGATGACATTCAAATCTATCTACCTGTGACTACTAATGACAGCCGGTCTGCTGTACAGATGTTAGAGGATTGTCTTCAGCAGGATGTACAGGCATTTCTAAGAACTTTTTTTTTACTTAAATGCAATCCCCTGCTTGGACATGACTGTTGTTGGCCCCTTGTCCTCCATTTGAGAAAAATCTGGGTGTGATTGTTGATCCTATGTTTACATTTGATAACCATATTAACACTGCCATGAAAGCCAGTTTCTTTTAGCTGAGGAACCTTGCTAAGATAAAATCTTATCTTCCTCTGCCTGATTTTGAGAGGCTATCTCTGCATTCATTACATCACGTTTAGATTACTGTAATTTTTTGCATTTTGGGTTGTACCAGAGCTCCCTGCAGCCACTGCAGAGCATACATAACGCTGCAGCCTGTCTGCTGATGAAAACAAGCAGGTGTGAATCTATTACCCCCATTTTGCACAACCTTCACTGGCTTTTTTTTTAGGTAAAGTTTAAGGATTTATTGATCGTTTTTAGGTGTCTAAGCTCTATGGGACCTTCTTACTTAAGTGAGCTCTTGCACTCCTACACTCCACCCAGAGGCCTGAGTTCAACTGACCAGTTTTTATTGTCTGTCCTTAAAGTCAGGTTAAAACCCAGAGGAGACAGAGCATATTATCTCTGTGGCTGCAGCCAGACTGCGGATCAATCTCCCTGTCTGTTGAGCTTTCTCAGTCAGTAGGTCCGTTTAATCTTTGTTTAAAAAACGCATCTATTCTCTCTGGCCTTCAAAACCATTTAAAGAAAGAGGGAATATTAGTACCTCACTGATTCAACTTTTTTTTATATTTCTGTAAATTGTAGCTGTCATTTTTTTATTCATATTAGTTTTAGGTATTTTCTGCACATTTTATAATTGTCCTTTTGTTTTTGTTTTTTAATCAAACTTCACTTTTATTTTTTGTTATATAATTGCTTTGTGATTTTTGTGAAGCATTTTGGTCAGCTGAGGCTTTTGTAAATGTGCTATATAAATAATTTTGACTTGACTTTGCTGGAGTTTCCTAAATTTGTCAGTGTTGTTGCTGACACAATGAAAGTGTTTGTTACAATTTAAATGTTACTGTCCTTAAATGATAGTTTTACCTCACTGTTCATGGGTGACAGTGCTTCATATGTTCTTTTTTTAACCTTTTTTTTGTATCCAGAAACCTAATGTATTATTAACAATAATGTTAACACATTTTTTATATTAAAAATGTTCATGTTATAGAAAATATCATATTGATACATAAGAAATCTCAGGTTTTAAGAAAATGGCCGCATATGGATTAATCTTTAGTGGGTTGAAAAGATTAATCAACTCATTCATTGATAACTTGATTTCTAATAAGTGAAACTGAAAGGTGTGTTCTTTATAAACTTTTATTTTGTGTTTTTGTCCAGATCTCTCACAATGTGTTGTAGTTAAAGAAGAGGAAGAGGTTCCCGATGAGCTCACTAACCAGGATGGGAATGCCACTTTGGATCAAGAGGAACCAGAACCTCTGGGGATAAAACAGGAGCAAGAGGAACCAGAACATCAACAATTCATAGAGAATCAACTCTGCATCAGTCAGGATGAAGAGCAGCTTGTGCAAAAACAGGAAACTGATTCTCCTGAAGTTGAGAACCAGGATCAAGAAGAAATTGATTCTGAAACTCAAGGAAAAAATAGAGATGATCAGAAACAACTTGAGAGATGTCAGAAGACCAAACAGCAGAAAGGGACCCTCCCAGGCCACAGTTTGTATTCTTGTGAAATTTGTGATAAAATCTTTTCTGGACAAAAGGGTTTCACGATACACATGAGAAATCACATGCGTGAGAAGACGTATGGATGTACAACCTGTGGAAAACGTTACTACAGCAGAAGTGGTTTAAATCTGCACATGAGATCCCACACAGGAGAAAAACCGTTCACATGTGCAACCTGTGGAAAAAGCTATGGTAGCAGGGTTTCTTTAAATTTTCATACGAGAACTCACACAGGGGAAAGGCGGTTCAAATGTGGTGTTTGTGGAAAAGATTTCCGTCAGAGTTCAGCTTTACATACTCACATGAGAACTCACTCAGATCAGAAGCCTTATTCATGCACAACCTGTGGAAAAAGGTTTTCCAATAAAAGCGTTTTAAATTCTCACATTATAATTCATACAGGTGAGAAACGTTACTCATGTATTGCTTGCGGAAAACGTTTTGGTCAGAAAAGTCAGTTACGGTATCACATGATGACCCACACAGGTGAGAAACCTGTTTCATGCATGACTTGTGGAAAAACATTCACTCATAAAGGTAATTTATCTGAGCACATCAAAACTCACACAGGTGAGAAGCCTTTTTCATGTTCTACTTGCGGGAAATGTTTCAGTCACAAAAGCCTTTTAAGAAATCACATGAGAAGGCACACAGGTGAGAGGCCTTTTTCCTGTACCACCTGTGGAAAGACTTACAGTGAGAGAAGTGGTTTAGCTTATCATGTCAAAACTCACACAGCTGAGAGACCCTTTTCCTGTGTGACCTGCAAGGCAAGTTTCCGTAAACAGTCCTTTTTAACACATCACATGAAAACTCACACAGTTGAAAAGACTTTCTCATGTGTGACCTGCGGAAAAACTTTCTCTCAGAAATGTGAATTAACTGTTCACAAGAAGACTCATAAGGATGAGGGGCCTTTCTTATGTGCAATATGTGGTAAAAGTTTCCGTGGAAAAAGTAGTTTGAATTACCACATGAAAAATCACGCAGAGGAAAAGCCTTTCTCATGTGTAACCTGTGGAAAAGGGTTTCTTAGGAAGTCTCATTTAATATGTCACATGAGGAGTCACACAGGGGAGAAGCCTTTCTCATGCATGACCTGTGGAAAAAGTTTCTCTGTGAAATGTAACTTAACTTTTCACATGAAGACTCATACAAATGAGAAGCCTTTCTCATGTGCAATCTGTGGTAAAGATTACCACAATAAAAGTAGTTTCAATTACCACATGAGAAATCACACAGAGGAAAAGCCATTCCTGTGTGTGACCTGTGGGAAGGGATTTGTTCATAATTCTCATTTAATTTTGCACATGAGGAGTCACACAGGGGAGAAGCCTTTCACATGCACAATATGTGAGAAAAGCTATGCCATAAAAAGCAGGTTAACTGTTCACATGAAGACGCATACAGGTTAGGCGCTTTTCTTCTGCATGTTAAGAAGCTTTTGAGCAGATATGTCCTTTACTACATCAGTGAATACCTACATGTGAGACAAAGTGATGCGAACTTGAAGTATCAAGTTAGTAATTTTTTGTTTAGAAAGGGGAGTAATTTCATGAAGACTCGTACAGATGAGAAACCTGTATGATTCACAAATAAGTTTAGCTGACATACTTTTTGAAATTCATCATTTTTGGGAGTTTTACTTTAACATTTAAAATTATTTTTTTCAGTGAGATTGTCAGTGTCTTCATAATATTTTGTTAAAATTGTTTTGAATGCATTTCATTTTTTTAAGAACAATGGTTTTCAGTTCTTTTACATTCAGACTGCAGTGGATTTTTTAACTTCGACTTTTGTTACTGCTGCATTTGTGAAACAGAATCACTCATAGCTATGTGCATTAGAGTACACGCATACAAATATGTGAAAATAAGTAAAGACAAAGGTTTGAGTCGTTCTTTTGTTATACTTTGTATTTTTCTTCAAATATTTTGTGATTTTTATTAGTGGATACATGTTCAAATGTACAGTTCAAATGTATGCATGATTTGCCTTTACTTGGTTTAATATTTTCTGAAATTGAATCTAGATAATGCGAATACATTTACTAAGTACTGACTTGACTGGAGTGAATCTGAAATTATGTTTTGTATTTCAGTTATTTTGTTGAAAACCATTTTCTTTGACATTCAATTGTTTTGTTTTTTTCCCCCCAAAAAAGCCAAATTTAGTCATAATTTGTAAGGCAATAAAAGAGTAAAACATCCAAGGGGTTGAAGTACTTTTTGTAGGCAATGTATGGACCACAAATGATTTGCATGTACGTACTTCTCATGTGACATTACAAAGCCCGGCAGTCTGTCACAAACTGCCATGTTGGTAGGCAACACTAACTTTAAATGCTGTTTTACAAACTAAAACAGTCACATTCAATAAATGAGAATATATGTTCCAATAAAGCTTTGTCAGATTACAATTACCTTTTGATTAAAAAAGAAAACCTTTAAGATGTACTAAACTGGCTTCACTAGCCTTGCAAAATGTTTTTTTTCTACTGAAATGCCCAACAAAATATGATTAAATTCAGTTCAAATAAAAACAAACAGGAAGAAAAATGGTTACAGACACTTTTTGTTTGTAAAATAATGTCTTCAGTCCTGCCTAAGAGACAGTCGATCAACCTGTTGATTAATAGTTGTTGACGTTAACTTCTAACAATGCTAGCTCAATTTTTAAGTCAATCTGGACAAAAATTGGAGTAGTGCATAGATTGGTTAAAACTGAATAGTTTTATTGAAATCAAGCTAGTAAAATTTTTAAAAATACACTTGGTGTTTA
>NW_015116425.1:13047-15224 GCF_001443285.1 Poecilia latipinna | reverse complement strand
GTATACATCAACTCTGCTATTGACAGCAAGAGTGAAAATAATTCTAACAGACTAAATTATTTTTATTTCATTATATAAGTTGTATTAATACACTAAGGTTTCAGATTGAGATATTTAAAAATACACAAAAATTGAAAGAATAAAACATGTATTTATTATACTGGGAACACTGGTCACAGGCAGGGCTTCAGTCTGCTGGTCACACTGGGAGAACTCCATTGACTTCTGAGACGTCCTGGTAAACAAGCTAAAGCCAAAGATAAAAGAGAAATTATCCAATAGTGAAATATAAAATAAATATATGTTTTCTTTACATTCAGAAAAAAGACGTTTTCAGCATGTTGGGCTCTGGCTCGTAGCATCTTCATAGCATAGCTAAATGCCGGTGTTTTCAAGGACTGACTCACTGGTCTAGGTGTTGTAGTCTTTTAGCTAGAGTAAATTAAAGATGCTCAGGGTAGTGAAAAATTAGGTAGAATCGCCCTTTAGCCATTTCCCTAATTTTAAGCTAAAATTTGAAACTAACTTCAGCTTCGTTGAAGCAGCGGGGCCTAACATACAGTTGTCTTAATGTATGACAAATCTATGGTCTGCATAAAATTAAATAATCCCAATACATCATTTAATCAAACCCTCTCTTAAATGATGGTGGCATCGGCTGCAGGGGTTTGCCCTTCAGTCGTTCTAGAACATTTTATAGTTTGATCTCAAATTTTTATTTTTTGGCAAAATGTACTTTTTTTTCTATCTGCAATAACATTAACATGCCTTTGTATTGATGTGCAGATGGGATGCCTCCGTTTCTACCCAGATGTCTGACTGTGTCATCCACTATTCCTGAGCTTCGCACTAAGATAGGATTAAAAACATCATTAGATGTGTTGTAACTTTTATAGTCTTTCTCAGATTTAGTGGAAATTAGGAGACGCAAAACGGAACTTAAAGTCGGTTTCGTGTTTCTTCAGTGGAGCCGCCGTGAAACACAGGAAATGAAAACAGAGCACAGACAGCGCTGTTTGCTTTTCTCTGAATGTAATCTGAAGGCGGGTTTGGTGTATTTGGCAAATACTTGAGTGTTTGCAGTAACTCTGTCTTCAATTCAGTCTCAGAGAGTTAATCAACGAGCAGTTAACTGCTGTTGAAGAAACATTAACGGAGTTTTTTAAAATCATCGTCAATCCGAGGAAGAGATGGATGATCAGCCCAGACTGTTGTTCTCCCGGATTCCCTTGATAATCTTACATCGAATAGGTAGGAAAACACCAGCGTTTGGATGCAGGTTAAGGTCTAAATGTGTGAAGCTTTCTGAATGAGTGTCATTTTAGTAACTGTTCCTCTGTTTATAAATGTTTTAACAGGCAAATGAACACAGAGATAAAATGTGAACATGGCTCTTTAGGTAGTGTTAAGAAAATGGAAAATCCTAACCGATGAATCATAATTTGTACTGACACATGGAGCATAAAATCAGCCAACAAAATCATTCATTCATACTTATTTTATTTACTTTCAGCGCTGAAAAGAGACGCTTTTACCATTACATTCGAGAAGAGTTTCTTAAAAAGTCTGTGCAGAGTCTGAGGAGGAGGAGGAGGCTAGCTGATTATATGGACTGAAGACACTCCCTGAAATCACACCATGTCTCTGTGGCCTGATAAGTTTCTTTTTCTGAGGAATGGGCCTTAGCGTCTAACAGAATCAAAAATGTAACTCTTTACAATGGGCCTTTTGTCTAACAACATGCAACTCTTTCTCGACCTTGGTAAAGCGTCTCAACAGTATCTAAAAAAATCCTGCAGTCTGCGCTGATCATTCATCTAAAACGATTCTGAAGACACTTATAACTATGCCTCATGCGGAAAATTATACGTTATGCATGCGATTATTTTTATTTATTTATTTTGTATGTATAAATAGGTTAGATTAGTATAAATTAGTTTACATAGTTTCCCACTGGCAACAATAAATTCTGAATATAAAACCAACATTTCACGACCATAACCAATATAAAATGTAATAATTCCTAAATAATAGGAATAATTACAACTTGCACTTAATTAAAAAAAATACAATTATAAATTTGGGATTAAATGGGTTTGTTACTGTCTGAATGTCTTCTCTCATTTACTTAAATAAAGTTAACAATTCCTCTTTTTTTCTGTTTTCTTCTCTAGATC
>NW_015116425.1:4609-7927 GCF_001443285.1 Poecilia latipinna | reverse complement strand
TTAATAGGTAATTGAAATTTGAGAATGTTGTTGATCAGTTAAATAGCATTGACGGGGGCAAAAGAAGATTTTTTTTTTTTTAAATAATACTTGGATCATGAGAAATTGAGGTGTAGATATTAGGATCCAGTAGATGGCAGTAGTGGAACGATAGTGGATGCAAGCTGCCTTTGAAATCTGAAGAAGAAAAAGAAGAAGAAGAACGTGCCATTTTCATTTAGCATATGCTAGTAGCAGACACGAAGGATCAGCACTTTTACTGGTACAGTTACAGTTCGGAAACTACCGTAATCAGTTCAGTTAAATCTAAACTTGGGACCTTTTTCTTTTTCAACCGTAATAAATGTGATATTCAGTTGTCCTGTTATGACTCAAATTTTGGGTGTCCGCCCCCCTTTGCTACTGCTGCTGCATCGCTGTGGAAAACCTGGAACAGAAGAGATATCTGCAGCTTATAGTCCGAAAAATACGGTATGCCCCTGTTGAGGTTCGCAATAAAAGTCATTTAGATGAAAACTGGAGTTATACACTGGAGGGTTTTCTTGTTTATAAAGTGGATAAATAGTTTAATTTTCTAATTTGTTAAATGTGATAATTTGGCTCTTGACATTTTGATATTTAGAGATGTACAATATGATCTTGAAGGATTGATTTGTATTATTCTGGATAGAGACAATGAGTGGGGTGAAGGAGATTTACTTTAATACATTTTTAATCCAAAATAAAATTTGCAGTTGAGATTTTTATTAATTGTTTTGCACTTTGGAATTTACTGTATTAAAAAATTCTGATAGGTTTGTATTTAAAACAAAGCCAGAATGAAACTGATGCCGTTATTTGTTCCAAATTATATTAACCAGTCTATGTAAAAGATTTTCAAATAAATTAACCTTCCCTTTTACTGAGAAAATTTAATATTCAATTTAAACATATTTTCCTTCATTGATTGTTCAAAATATGTGATTATTGTCTCCAATAACTTGGAGTGTCACTCGTCTTACTTGTATAATTTTTCTATTTTCTGCTGTGGCTGTTTTCTATTAAAGATCACTATCTTTTTTTAAAGTTGAAACTAATTTGATCTCTACACATATAAGATATATGTTTGATTAAGTCCTTACAAAGTCACTTAATCACTTGCATTTCCTTTGAAAACAGTGAGTGCTGAACGCTACTGCTGAAATATGCAGAAATATTTGAGTTCAAGTGCAGAATCAAGGTTACAAAGGTAAAGTATAATATATATTGAATAATTTTAGGATTCACACCCAGACTGCAGGAGGATTGAAAACATCATTCAACGTATTTTTACTTATATTGTCTGTTTCACATTCAGAGGGAATTAGGAAATTCAAAGCAGAACTAAAAGTCGGTTTATTGTTTCTTCAGTTGGAACTGCCGTGAAACACACAGGACATAATCAGACAATTGGTAGAAGACATAAAACCACTTTAAACAATAATTTGTTCAGATTCAAGCTTTGTATTACATTTAAAATATAATCAGATACAGATATTCAGAATACAAAACATGGGTTTGATAGTTATATTTGTGTTCCAGCACATATTGGAGTAGAAGGAAATGAGAGGGCAGATAAAATGGCAAAGAGGGCAATTCATAATAATATTAGCTTTACAATTAAAACAAGTAAATCTGAGGGAAAGAGTATTGTTAGAAAAACTGATCAAAGTGTGGCTAAAAAGGTGGGATGAAGGAAAAACAGGAAGATGGTTTTATTAAATTCAGAAGATTGTAGGAGAAAAAAGAAACGGAAGAAGAAATAGAAAGGAAAGAGTGATAACAAGGTTAAGATTTGGACATACAGGACTTAATTATACACTTTAAAATTCAAAAGCAGAATACTGGCAAATGTGATCACTGTGGAAAACATGAAACAATAGAGCATGTAATAATAGAATGTTGAAAATATGAAAAAGGGAGAATATACATGCGGAAAGAGTTTGAAAGTTTAAAGGAAAAGATAAATTTATTAGATATTTTGAGGAAGAATTTGAGGAGTAAACATTTACAAATAGTTATTTGACTTTTAATGAAAATTCAATTATTTCATGGAATTTGATTATAGTAGGTGAGGTGTGTTTGTGAATGTGTGTATGATATAGATGGGTAGAATACAAAGTTATGTATAAGTATGTATATTTACATGTGTGTATATATTTATATGTATAGGTAGGATATATTTATTTATTTGTTTATTTTTTTATTATTATTTTTCTTTCTGGTAGAATATATAGATTTAGATAAATGGATGACAGACCATCACGGACCACACTCCATACCAGTAGGTGGCGGTAATGCCACTAACAGTTTGTTGCCAACCGCCAATAAATCCAAGAAGAAGAAGCCGACACAGGAAATGAAAATAGAGAACAGATAGCGACGTCAGCTTTGAAGTTTGAAGGCGGGTTTGGTGTTTTTGGCAAATATTTGAGTGTTTTCTGTAACTGTATTCAGTTCAGTCCTAGAGAGAGTTAGTCCTAGAGAGGTTAAGCGGGACTTAACCGAGTAGTTAAGTCCCGCTGAAGAAACATTAACGGAGTTTTATAAAGTCATCAGTCCGAGGAAGAGATGGATGATCAGCGCAGACTGCTGGATTTCTCCCGGATTCCCCAGATAATCTTACACCGGATAGGTAGGAAACACCTTTACGTTTACTGATGATACGGGTTAGAGAGAGTTGGAAATAGGTTAAATAAAGTTGGAGTTAAGGAAAGTTTTAATACGTGTTTCGCAGAGAAACGCATGCCTGTCAACGAAGCTGAAGTTGATTTCAAAGTCCAGCTTCCGATTCGGGAAATGGCTAAAGGGCGATTCCACCTCATTTTTCACTACCTTCCGCATCTTTAATCGACTCTAGTTTAAAAACTACTACACCTAGAGACTTGAAACCTGGACTAGATTATTCTGCTCTAACAGCAGAATATTTATAACCATGTTTGGGATTTGTGAAACTTTTATCTGATTTGTGAAAACTCAATAAAGTTAGATCTTCACCATTTTTGGCACCTCTTTCATTACTACAACTGCTCTAATTAAAAAACTGTAACTCCTAGACACTTCAAACCTGTACCAGATTATTCTCCTCTTCAAGCTGGATACTTAAAACCATGTTTGTGATTTGTGAAACCTTTTTCTGATTTGTGAAAACTCAATAAAGTTAGATTTTCACCATTTTTTGGCACCTCTTTCATTACTACAACTGCTCTAATTAAAAAACTACAACTCCTAGACTCTTCAAACCTGGACTAGATTATTATTCTCTAATAGCAGAATATTTAGAATCATGTTTGGGATTTG
>NW_015116425.1:0-1995 GCF_001443285.1 Poecilia latipinna | reverse complement strand
TAAAGGGCAATTTTCATCCTTTTTTTTTCCTGTGTCGGTCACACTAGAACTGCTCTAATTCCAAAACCACCACACCTAGACTCGTCAAATCTGGACTGGATTATTCGGCTCTAATAGCAGAATATTTAGAACCGTGTTTGTGATTTGTGAAGCCTTTTTCTGATTTGTGAAACTTCAATAAAGGGCAATTTTCATCCTTTTTTTTTCCTGTGTCGGTCACACTAGAACTGCTCTAATTCCAAAACCACCACACCTAGACTCGTCAAATCTGGACTGGATTATTCTGCTCTAATAGCAGAATATTTAAAACCTTGTTTGGGATTTGTGAAACCTTTATCTGATTTGTGAAACTTCAATAAAGGGCAATTTTCATCCTTTTTTTTTTTCCTGTGTCGGTCACACTAGAACTGCTCTAATTCCAAAACCACCACACCTAGACTCGTCAAATCTGGACTGGATTATTCTGCTCTAATAGCAGAATATTTAAAACCTTGTTTGGGATTTGTGAAACCTTTATCTGATTTGTGAAACTTCAACAAAGGTTGATTTTATCACTTTTCTGCATCTTTATCATACTAGAACTGCTCCAGTTCCTAAAATACAACTCATAGACTCTTCAAACCTGCACTGGATTATTTTTGCTCTAATAGCAGAATATATATAACCATGTTTGTGATTTGTGAAACCTTTTTATGATTTGTGAAACTTCAAAAAAAGGGTGATTTCACCCCTTTTTTTTACTTGGTCACACAAGGACCGAGTAAATCTAAATCTACAACACCTAGTGTGCCTCATCAATCCAGACTATTTGAAAAATTTCAAAGTGATTTTGAGTCGATGCCTCATCTCTACTGATTTGTAGAACAATTTCACACTGATTTTGAGTCAATAGGTCGCATGACCTGGAAGCTATTGAAGAAAACATATTTAATATGAAAATTATTTAAAATATTGAATATGACTTTAAAATTTAATAGAGCCTAGTGTGTCTCATGTAAAAGCATAAATTAGCACTTTTTTGTGTCCCTTTGTCACAAGGCAAGGCATTTATTAACATTTGTTTGACCAGAGTGTTCGGTTTGGAAATTTGTTGACAGTCCTGTTATTACCCAATAGTCAGCCACACCCATACCCCCACTCAGACTCAAGCAGACTGACTATTGCCCAGCTCTCCACCTAACGGGTCCGAAAAGCCTCCAACTCCTGAGTATTACTACAGCTGAGAATATAGAGGACATTCTGTTTAAGCTGGGAGCGAGAAAGATGCGTCTAGACTCTAAATAATTTTAGAGACTCGGCACGAATCCCAAGGTCATTATTTTACCAACACCAAAGAAACGTCTGAAGCCCCCCTAATTACTAGGGTCATGTTCATTGATTTTACCTTAATCAGAAGAATTAACTCTCATTTGACTCAATTTAACTGTCCACAACATTAACCAGACTTGAATATTTTATTAGCAAGCTTTACCGGTTTCCCCAACCCTTATTGCACAATTTTCCTTCTCTAGGCGTCAACTGCCTTCGATTAACTGTCGACCTTTTTGAACTTCCTCTTTCTTTGAAATGCTCTCGCTAAAGTTCTTATCAGCACTCAACCTTCTGGTTGCCTATGTGTTTCACAACACTTCCTGTTTTTTACATGCTCACAGTTCTTTTCCCCCCCCTCAGCCTCTTGTTGCGACACAGTATGTGACATTTCCATTTAACCTGCAATCATTACTTTACCTATTTATGATTTTTACACTTTTACTATTCATCTAGAATCTCATAACTCATTATTTTAATTAGTAGCACATTTAACTCAAAGATTACATAAACTTCAGTTGATGACTGTCCTTGCAGCTGAAGGAGGAACAGCTTATCCTGCTCTCTCCCGTCCTTACTGATAACTTTGCCTGTGAATTATTTTTACAGTCACAATTTTTACATAATAACTGGATTACTTCAGACTTAAGGACTGGGAAATATTTTTTCACTTTTATTTTTACCTTA
>NW_015116424.1:43760-46922 GCF_001443285.1 Poecilia latipinna | reverse complement strand
CTATGAACAAAAATAAATAATTAAATTGTGGAGGGCCCCTAGAGTTGTCATCACTTTTCCCCCTATACCACGCCCCTGGCTGTAAGTTTAATGATATTTCCACAGTTGCGGTCTCGACTGGTCTTGAAATAAAATCCAGAGTGTTCAGCACCCGAGACCGAGACAAGACCGAGACCAAATGCGGTCGAGTCCGAGAGGAGACCATCAAAAAATGGTCTCGAGACGAAGACCGGTCTTGAGTACTACAACACTGCATTTTTGTATTTTAACTTATTTATTGTTCCTTGGTTTACAGTCCTGGGTGATTTTTAAGAGCCTTAACATATTTACCCAGTTAGTTCATTATTAACAAGCAATTAATGGACCATGCCATCCTCAGCCGACATTTCATGCATTGCAAATAACTGCTAAGGATGACTTTCAACTTTGTGTGTTAAACAATAACTGACATGGAGAAAGATTGGGGGCTCAGAGACTGCTGAGTTGCCCCAGAACCAAACGAGGAGAAGCAGCATTCAGTTTCTATGCACCACAAATTTGGAACAAACTTCCAGAAAACTGTAAAACAGCTGAAACACCTTTAAATCTCAACTTAAAACCCACCTGTTTAGAGTTGCTTATAGCTAAATTAGAGTGTGGGTTTTGATGTCTTCAATGTTTTTAATGTTTTTATCTTTACTTTTTATCTATTTATGTAAAAGTGGCGAGTAATTGAGGGTCATTGCGCGCACAGAAAAATCCTGTAAATTCTAGACTCTAACAAGTAAAAATAGTGCACAAAAATCTGTGTAGGACGGCGAAGACCTAGCGCAAAATTTTGTGAGCACCAGGATGGAGCCTGGTGCTGCAAGGTTGGAGTCCTTGTCCTGTCAGGCGACGGGGCCTGNATAATACCTGTGTTAAACGGACGGCGGAGTCCGGCAACGACAGGCGCTTAAATTCCGTAACAAAAGTATGTTTTTATCTTTTTTTTTTTTTTTTAATTTCTCTTTCTTACTGTTTATTCAATGTCACATGCTGTTTTTATTTTGTTTTTTAATTATGTAAAGCACCTTGAAATGCCTTGCTTCTGAAATGTGCTATGCAAATAAAATTTGATTGATTGTAGTCTAGCTTGTCAATGGGGTTTATGCCACGGACTTCCGTTTTAGCATTTCCGCTTTTTTGCCACATAGAATGCTTCCTGTGCACAGGCAACAGTGTGTGCAGTACTATTAATGATGCCTATATAATTATTCAGACATAATGAAACGCTCCAACAACAACAAAGGATTTAAGCTGGGTGTGTCAAACTTCACAATAACTTCAAAGGTAAATTAATAAATCGTTTGTATTCAGCATAATGCCTCATATGTCTGAAGTAGCTAACAGGGACAAGCTTACAAAGACGCTATGTAAACGTTAAGTGGTTTGATTAGCTGTGCAGTGTGCTGTGACAAAGTGGTTCAGTTTGTGTTCACCACTTGTCCCTTATTCTTTCTGACTCACTTACTTTCTATATTTGGTTATAATGATTAATTTAAACATTGCAATTTTGCTTCACTTACTATCCCAGGTTTGTTTGTGTTAGCATTATGTTGCAGGGTCCATCTATGTATGTTTAGGTTAAAGTTACTATTTCTGGACTATAAGTTGAATTTTTTTCAAGGTATATTTATTAAGGTATTTGTTTTCCTTTGTACTCACCATCATTTGTCCTTGTAGATCTGCAGCAGGGCAGGAGTATGGGAGGAACCGGCCCAGTACTTCCTGCTTAAATGGCTGGATGATGTCAATGATTACCTTGCTGGGTTCTACCAATTAGAGGGTTTTCTTTTGTGTATTACTTTGTTTGTTTTTCTTTAAAGTAACTTTTGAGTTATCTTGTATTATATAGTTTATTTTGGAGACAACTTCATTATGCAGGAGTTTGTAAATTAGATTTGTAATTTTAGTGTTTCTCTGTTTAGATTTTGTTTGTTTGACCTGTTCCATTGTGGCTGTGTCCAATCAAGCACAGGTGTGATGCCAATTGGATATAAAAACAGTGAGTTTTTGGATGCTCAGGAGGAGAGAAGTCAGTGAAAAGAGTGAATCCAAAGTCATTTGAAGAAATTGAAACTGGTGGCTGGGACTGATTTTCTATTCACCTTCTGACGCTTGTGCCTAAACTACTTTACAGTGCAATCCACATATCTATGCTATATAGATGGATATAGATATACATATATATCTATATAAACATATATAGATCTGTCTATATTGTGCCCAAGCTATTAGTCGAAGCTGAAGTTAGCTCCCGAATGTAGCATCTAATTCGGAAACAAACGATTACACTTAATTTTTCACTATCTTGAGCTTTTTTAATGTGTTGTACTTTAAAAACACCTAGACATTTCAAACTTAACTAGATTATTCTGTACTAACAGCAGAATAAATACAACATTTGTGAAACCTTCCAATTGATTTGTGAAATTTGTAAAATGTCAGTAATAGATTCCAGAACATTTTTTGCATCTGGAAAGCATTAGATCTGAATTATCAAATTGGCATTATTTGTTTTCTTTCTCTCTCTTTTTTATTTTTATTATAGCTGGAGTTGGACAGGAGTTGTTTGGTGGCTTCCTGGAGGGAGAGATTGGCTGAGCTAATGTTGCCAACAACTTTTCTCCTGCTATTAACTTTTTTGCTTTTCTTTATATAGAAAGTATTTCTATCAGTTGCTCTTTTTCCATTTTGTATACAGTATTTGCTGTATTTTTTTTGGGGTTTTTTTTACCTTAATGCTTACCTGGTCAGGTGAGGTGGAAATCTGCAACCTCTTGGTTACTGACAAATGTCAGAACCACATGGGCTGAGCTGGTTACATCAGATCAATCTGAATCTTTATTTCTCATTAAAACGACTTATTGTAATTTGAAGACATTGTTATAAAATTGCATCTTTATTCTGCTGTAACAATGACTGCATTCTTGCAATTAAAAAACCTTGTATCCTGAGCGTAATGCTCCCTTATACAACTCACAGAACAGATGGTTGAAATAAAGGCACTTTTTGAAAATATTTTCTGTGATTTTATTATAGCTGTATATAGCTATACAACCCAAGGTGTAGGTTGTGCAAGGAGGCCTCTGAGACAGTCCAGCACATAACAGCAGGGTGCAAGATGCTGGCAGGGAAAGC
>NW_015116424.1:34522-39230 GCF_001443285.1 Poecilia latipinna | reverse complement strand
ATTAAATAATCACATCAAAAGTTAGAAACTTTGTCTTTAGTCATTTCTTAGATTACCAAATATATTAATGTGTGTGAGAAAATGTGTCAATGACAGGAATTAATTTAAAATCCTTTGTAGAACAGCACTTTATAAAGTTCGGTCCATTTACTTGTATTAACTTACTGGCACATAAGCCACATTCAATATGGCGGACGATGTGACGTATCTCAGCAACGTGCCGACCCGCTCCATGAGGCGTCTACGCATTATGTCTGTGGCATATACCCCATTTGCCTGTGACTGCAGCGCGCGAGTCAGACTGTGTTTGACAGCAGGACCATAAGGTTTTTTAAGGACACATTTTTGGTTAATTAGTTAATTAACTGGAGGCTTAGCGATTAGTTTTTGTTAGCATAATTTTAAGGGCATAAAGGGCAGCTGGGAGAGAGGCTCTACTGCAGGAGGTTAGCTGCCAGTCTCCCCTCACCTCTAATGATGTCCACTTAAAGCAATCCCTCCTCCTGGATGAGCATGTTGTCACAGTGGACAGTTTATTGAATTGTTAATTTTACAGAAACCCCTGATACTGAGCATGTAGCTGCAGTGGAAAAGAAGACTACCACAACCTAGTTATGAAAATTTATCTTTAATAAATTTAACACTAAAAACAATTAAATAGACATCATGAAAAGAATTTACAAGCACCACAATTGGTTAAACCAGCTGTTAATGACTTTTTTACGCAGAGGAATCAGAAAACTAATTTTAAAGCCTTCGACATAGAATTTTAAGAATAATTACAGCATCTAATAACAAATGAAATCAAAACTGATTGCCCCTGAGGCTAAATAAATAAGTGAATATAAAACCAGAACCCTTTATGAGACAACATAAAGAATAGATATAGGTTACATTTATAAATGAAAATTTCTAATGTGTATGTTAGGGTATGGCCTCCCAGCATCTCTGTCTCCTGTATAGGTCAAAGGTAGAGTAGGCCGGGGATGCCATTGGGAAAGGTTTACACTTGGCTGGCTCCTCTTCTTGTTGGACAGGTTTCTTTCTGAACAGCTCAGAGGTGATGAAGAAGTTGAGGGAGGGACTCTCTGCTGACTTATAGTAGTGGGAAGGCAGTGGGGCCAATATTAGCTTGGCCTGCAGCACCTGGCTTAGCAACTCATCCTCCTGCACACTGACGCTCACCAGAGAGTTGAAGAGGTGTTGAGAGGGAGAGACATTCACCACTGCAGACAGCAAGAGAACCAAACATCTGAATTCTCAATCCTTTAGTTTCAGGCTTACCCAGGCAGCAAGAATGAGTACTGTGTGTGTAAGTTACCTTCAATTGCTCTGGCATCAATCAAAGTCTTGGTCCTTCTTGATTTCAGCAGAGTCTGCTGAAGGGCTTTCTTGGAATTAAACTCCATCTCCTGCAGGACAAGGAACAGGCTCACATGATTATCTGCTCAGCCTTGAACTTCTAGCATATTTGAGAATCAGGACGGATGAAAACGCATGGCAAGAAACTACCAGGGCCCAATTTCAGAAGGCAGGATAAGTGAAAACCCTGAATAGAGGGATTATCAGTCGACGTCACGTTGTGTCAGCACCCATTATTGCACATCGCCTTCAGAACCCAGGCAAGAATACATTATTTGGCAACACTTTACTTACCTTACGCATAAGACTGACATGACACCATCATAAATATGACATAACACCTGTCATGAACATGAAAAAGTCTTTGTCTATATTTATGGCTGTTGTTAACTGTCATTTGATAAATAAAGACACTTGTAATGCAAAGTTGTCACTATTTAAAATGTCTGTGTTATGACACTTTGACATTAAACTAAACAAAATGTCTTTATTATGACAACTCATCTTTAATCATTCCAAAAATTATCTTTGTTATGACAAGGTTACATAAAGATATGTTATGTCATATCTTTATTACGTAACCTAGTTATGACAAGTTGACTTGTCAACTTGTCATAACGAGACAAAGTCCTTGTTATGGCAACTTGACACTAAACAAGAATCATCATCTGTCATAAATATGTCATTACAGTAATAAAAATTTACAACGTTATAGATATTTAAGTATCACTACACAAAGATACAAATCGTCATTTGTTATTAGTCTTAACTGTAACAATCATGAGACCATCGTAATTACGTCATTAATGTTTTATCTTACACATTGGACTAGTTACAGACCTCATTAAGCATTATTACACTGTCAAATGCTATAAGACCAGTCATTAATATTAACTCTTACCTCAAGTAAAATGAAACAAGTAGCACTAGTTATAAAGATGTCATTAAGAGTTACTACACAGTGAAATGCCATAATAACAGGAATTAACTTTTACCTCAAGTAAAGTGAAACCAGTAGGACCAGTTATAACAATGTCATTAAGTGCTATGCAAAGCTGACATTGTTTAAAATGTTTTTATGTCAACTTGACAATAACCAAGACAAAAATGTCTAAGTAGTGCATAATGCCATCTCTACCTGTGAGAGGCAGCAGTGCACCAACAGACGTGCAGTGTGTTAGTGAAGAAAAAGTTTTCCATCATGTTGGCTTATCTAGCACAAGTTATAATGGCCAGACCTCCTGTTTAAAAAGAAGTTAAAGTATGTCACCTACTCCATATTAGATATGCGTCTTAACTTTAAATTTTCTTTGAGAAAAAAAACACTATGCATCTCTTTCTCTGTAAAGTTAGCTAAGAGCAATTCAAGCTAATGCTACCTTGCTGTACATTAATGTAGCTAAAGTTTTTTCTCTCCAATTTTAATTAGCAAATTAAAAGCTACTATATTAGTCGAAGTTACCCTTTATGTGTTTTATTTAGCAACTGAGAAGGATTTCGCTGCAGAAAACAGAAAGGGGCGGTGACAGACCACTGTCATTCTCATACCTTATTTGGAAATGGAACCATTACACTCCGGAAGTGAAGGGGGCGCTATTTCCTTTATTATCTGCGGCCTTCCGTTTTTATTTCCTTTTTAAATCTGATATATTTTCACCTTTAGGAAGGAGTTTCACTCTCAGAATGTATTTGAACTTCTCTCTTTTATTTACTGCAGCGCAGCTCACAGTTTTTAACAAATTCTGTAGCTTTCGGTGTACTTCTAAATCTGCTCCTTAATCGCATCTTTTCGGGCCTGCTACTGCCTCTAGTGGCGTGGGGGTGGTAACACAACTAATATAGTTGCATTACTAAATCACAATACCCCAACGTCTTTATTATTTACTATTAATTTCGGCATTACTGGCAAAAGATAAAAGATCATTTATCATTTATCTGTGGCCAGTAAAAGATAAAAGATAAATTATCTTATAAAACATATTTTTTCATTTTCTTAAGAATGTAGAGTTAATTAAATAATACTTTTATTCATTATAAATAATATATATATATATATATATATATATATATATATATATATATATATATATATCTCCAATCATAGAAGGAACAAAGGAAATAAGGAAACTTGAAAAACAACATGATCAACTATAATAAAAAATACCATTAGCAATGTATACGTAAGAAATTTAATTAAGCAAAAATCAATAAACAAATGAATTGGGTACAGCAGAATAACAACCCAGGTTGTTACAAGCAGGGTTGTTAAGCAGATACAACAGTGGTCCCCAAACTACGGCCCGCGGGCCGGATTCGGCCTGCCTCCACATTTGGTCCGGCCCCGTGAACAATACCTGAGAGCATTTAGATTTTTTTTCATATACCGTATTTATTTCATATATAGTGTTATTTCCTGGATTTTTTCCGTGAAGAACCCAGAGAGGGTTATTTGATTGTGTTTTCTAGAAAACAATACATTTTTACATTTAGGCACTTCTGCAATCGTCACACTTTTTCTGTTACAAACTCACTCTGCCCCCCCCACCAGAGAAGGGAAAAGTTATGTGGCCCTCACAGGAAAAAGTTTGGGGACCCCTGAGCTACAACGTTAATCATGGTGAAAGCCTTGTCATAAATTCAAACTTGGTGAATCTCTTCAAGACATTCTCATTGTTTTTATAGTGAGTCTTACATATAGGAAAAAATAAGATGAAATTATTTAATCTATCAAGATGGACATTTTCCTTCAACTAATATGATAAATCATATTCATAGAATCACATTATCAACAATTTGTGAATAGAGCAAAACGCTATAAGGTAAATGTTATCATTAGTTTGGTTAAGAATAATTATTGCACTGTCAATAAATAACTTCTAATAGATGTTTTTGTTGCCAGAGGAACACAGTAACACCTTCATGAGCTCAGAGGTTCAAACTGATAAATAATGAGGATGGATGCTCCCTGCTAAAATATTTCTTGCCGTCTTTCATGTTCTTTAAGCAAACAGTTGAGACAGAGTTGTTTTTGGTTTCACCACCATTTACCTGCTGTTATACCTGCCATTCAAACTATTCTTAAAAGATTGTCTGTTAGTCTGCAGCTCATGTGACCAAACCAGCCAAGGAGATGAAAAATTAAAACTTTAGTTAAAATGTTGTTTTAACTTGAGTTGAGTTGAAACTCAAGTTAAAATGTTTAGTTTTAACATTTTAATTCAACAACCTCTACCTAACTAGAAGTTGAACACAACCTCAAGTCGGGTAACCCCCAGGTCTTCTTAAAAGGTAGAGTCTCTGAGAACAGTTCTTAAAGATATAGTCAGTGTTTTCAGCAAAGTTGAGC
>NW_015116424.1:19917-31636 GCF_001443285.1 Poecilia latipinna | reverse complement strand
ATGTTCTTTCAGCAAACGGTTGAGACAGAGATGGTTTTGGTTTCACCACCATTTACCTGCCATTCAAAGTATTCTTAAAAGATTATCTGTTAGTCTGCAGTTCATGTGACCAAACCAGCCGAGGAGATGAAAAGTTAAAAACTTGAGTTAAAATGTTTAGTTTTAACATTTTAACTCAACAACCTGTAGTCGGGTAACCCCCAGGTCTTCTTAAAAGGTAGAGTCTCTGAGAACAGTTCTTAAAGATGTAGTCGGTGTTTTCAGCAAAGTCGAGCTGACTGTCCAGGAACGAGCCAAGGTATTTAAAATTAGCCACAGTTTCAACAGGTTGGCCATCGAGTGAAACTGGAACCACTTTAAGGTCTTTAGATCATTTAATTAGCTCTACTTCCTTAAGAAAATGAAAAGGTATGTTCTTTTGTGAGGGAATTTATCTTTTACTGGTCCAGTAATGCCAGAATTAATAATAAATAATAAATACATTGTGGTATTCTGATTTAGTAATGTAATTATATTAGTTGTGTTACCACCCCCACGCCACTAGAGGCAGTAGTAGGCCCGAAAAGATGCGACTAAGGAGCAGATTTAGAAGTACACCGAAAGCTACAAAATTTGTTAAAAACTGTGAGCTGCGCTAAAGTAAATAAGAGAGAGAAGTTCAAAAACACACTGAGATTGAAAATTCTTCTTTAAAATGGAGATAAATCACAGATTTCAAAAGAAATTAAAAAACGAAAGGCCATGCATAATATAGGAAATAGCACCACCTCCACTTCCGGAGTGCAATAGTCCCATTTCCAAATAAGGTACGAGACTGACAGCGGTCCGTCCCCGCCCCTTTCTGTTTGCTGCAGCGAAGTGTATTTGTAGCAACTGGGCTGAGGTTACATGGTGTTTGTGTTCTTCGATGTGCCAACTTTAACCACATAAAGACTCATTTTAGCCTAGGGAGATATGGTGAGGTGGGGACAAAGGATGCTAATGAGTACCAGCCACAAGAGATAGAAATTAATGTTTGACCAAAGAGAGAAATAATTAATACAGGGGACTGTATGGCAAGACTGTAAACAAACAGACACTATTTTCAAATAAAAGGTAAAATAATATTGTGGCATGGGTTTGTTGGTACTAAGAAATACTAAGAAGAAATATATTTTACAGACCAAAACAGTAAGGAATGTATCACTTATTTATGTTTTTAATTAGATTTTATATATTTATTTCTTCAATATTATTTTTCATGTAGGGTTAGGTGTTAATGTCATGATGCTTGCTGTAAGTCAGTGATCCCCAACATTTTTATCACCACAGACCGGTCAAGGCTTGGTAATTTTACTGCAGCCTGGGGGATCAGGGGGGCACATGACACAATTTTCAATTCTTTGCCCCGATTTTCCCCTTATGACAATCTTAGAGCATTCCGAGTTCTAAGACTGTCGCTGCAATATTTGTAACTGATCATCCTGCAATGTGTGGTGTGTTAAGTAGAACGTCGGGACCGCTCCGATCTAAAATCGGGCATATTCAACATGTTGGATTGTCTTGGCCATTTTAACAGCGTGTGGTTTTCCCTGACTGGGAGCGAGAACGCAACCTGTACCGGTCCGCGGCCCAGGGGTTGGGAACGACTGCTGTAAGTGACTCCATGAGAGGTTAGAGTCCTTGTCAAACGGCGTTTTGACTAAAGTCCAAAGGGTTGGAGTCCCAGTTGACGGCGTCTCAACTAAAGTTCTACAGCTTTTTATTTCTCTTTCTCACTGTTTATTACATGCTGTTTTTATTTTAATTATGTAAAGCACTTTGAAATGCCTTGCTGCTAAAATGTGCTATACAAATAAAATTTGACTGATTGATTGATGGATGACACTTTCACTTTGATTCATTAGGATTTGACTAAGAACCAGCTTTATTTTTTGTAATTTCTATTAATCTATAAATCAATAGAAAGGTCTATTGAAAAATGTCATCCATGTTTCTGTCCCATATTTCTATGGCATTAAAAGGATCTGGAACTTTTGCTTTTCCACTGAAAGCACTGGTATGCACAGTAAATGGCACGTGGGTGAAATTTTATGGATGACATGAAGCCTTCAAAACTGCTTTGCCACTTAGAGACCAAGCACCCTGTGTATAAGCAACACACTTTGGGTGTCAGTGTTTCCCATCACTCCCAGATGGGACCGTCTCGTTGCAGAGAAACAAGCTCAGGGCTCCCGTTGATTTATAGTTAATGTGAGTTAAAACTGACCTGCTTCCCTCTCCCTCGTTATTTTATTTTATTATTAAAACTTTTTTCTGGCCTTGTTATCTCGTCATAATGTAGATAAGTCTTAGCAAAATGCTGCATACCTTTTCCTTTCATTTATGGAACTTACATTTAAGTCTAGCAGGGAAATGGGGGTGGGAACTTCCATGGGTGACATCATGCTAACGGGGGTCTATAGTTTAATATAATGTTTGAGCTCATTTAAAAATATTATAATATATATTCTGTACCGTGATATAGCAAAAATATATTGGGATATTAGATTTTCCTCATATCGCCCAGCTCTACCTGAGAAGAAAACATTCGTTTAAAAATTATGTCTAAACAAAGTAAGTACCAAATACCCTTCTTTCCCACTCCCACAAAAAATTTAATCAATTTCAAAATTATGTATGAAGTTTTCTCTGTAATGTGTTTCTGAAAAATAAATTAAATATAAACCTGTTTTGTGACTCAGATATTGAGACATCAGAACGGTTTTTTTTTTCAATTGCAAATTCATTGAAGTTTTTAGAAAGATTTCATAACTTTATATTGAAATGTTTTCTGCTTTTAAGTTTTGATGTAGTAAAACTTGGGTCTTCTGAAAGAGCATGAAGAGTCAAATTATGGTAATAATTAAAATTTTCAATTCAAAAGTACCACTTCCTTAAAATCCCCCCTATTTTTAAAAATTTTAAGTGAAATTACCTTCTTTAATGAAGTACCTAAACATTGCAGCAACATAAAAGCACAATCTTTATCCCAAATTGTAGCTGAATTTAAGTTTTTTCACGCTGTTTGTGTCACTATTCTTTTTTTCTTTTTTTTTTAAAGTGCTCAGTTTATCATATCAAACATTTTTGTTACTGATGTGTGCCTTATTATAATTTTTTTTTTCTTTTCAATATGGACAAAACAAACATTGCCACATTCCTGCTTTTTAATTCAAAACTTCACATGTAGCAATGAGTTGAAAACCTTGAAGGACACAAGGGTGGAAGTGCAAGTATTTGGACTGGGCCACAGATCAACACGTGACTATAGCTGCTAATCAAACCCCTGACCATATGCCGGGCCAGGTATAACATCTATGGTAAGAAAAAAAGTTCTATATTGCTTTATACCAGCGTTTCTCCACCCTGGTCCTCACCGCCCCCCTGTTCTGCATGTTTTAAGTATTTCCCTTCTGCTACACACCTGGATTGAATCTCTGGGTGATTAACAGGTTTCTGCAGTACCTGATGGTCATGCTGTCATTTGAATCAGCTGTTCTGGAGTAGAGGCTCCTTTAAAATATGCAGAGCAGGGGGGCGGTGAGGACCAGGGTGGAGAAACACTGCTTTATACAAATGAGAAAACAGTGTATGACTTTTTTTCTTCCATTTTATAATTCTGTAGTAGTTTGTGTTGGAATGTCGCATAAAATTCTGATTCAAGTTTCTGGTTGTAAAAAAATGTGGAAAACGTTAAGTACTTGAGAACTTTTAGAATGCACTGTAGCTTTTACTTTACATGGACTACATGAGAAGATCAGCTGCACAAACAGATAAAATAGATCACCTTTGTGAAAACATGGATGAATATGGAGAAAAGTGTGAACCTGAAGTGACAGAAGCTCCACCTTCAGGGCCAGAGTGGAATTCAGCTTTGCGTTGTCAAGACAGCCTGGGTCCCAGACAAGTCCTGCAGCAGGAGGCTCCATAGAAAACCTTCCAACTCACCACAGAAAAAGACAGAGGCGTGATTCTGTGGCTGGGAGGAGTCTGACATTTCAAACTCACAGGGATAATTTCTAATCTGATTGATTATCCAATATTTATATTAATAGAGCTCCAAACACAAAAATATTATGCTGTTTTAATGTGAATTTACTGATTAAGCATTTGTTGACAAAAGAAATTAACTTTTGAATGCAACTTTATATATTTATTGATTGACTCATAATGACTATTTTAAAGAGTGAATACTGTTGAAAACTCAAACACTATTTGAAGCAGAACAGTAAAACCAGTTTTCTTTGCAAGTTATGTAGCATATATATAATAAAGCTGTTCAAACTTATAAGTTATATAAAATTATGTATAACTTATTACTAGTTACCATGCCGATGTTGTAAGCTTCCTCTCTGCCCTCTAATATGGTGCTGATGAGGAACAATGCATCGTTCAGGTGTTAGTCTAACAGCCTCTGGTTCTTCAAAACACACCTGTACAAAAATATACACATACACGGAAAACACACACACAAATTAGGATTATAGTGCTGCCATGCAGCAGTGCATCATGCACACACGCTCACAGGTATACACACGTTGATATAGACAAGCATAAACTTTGTCATTCAACTTCACATTTAAAAAGGTACATATTGAGCAAAATGTAGTTGCAAGGCTCCAATAATAATATAAATACACAGCAAAAATGATCAATATAAATATATAGAATAAAAAGATTAATGGAATTTAGGCTCATGAAATCAGGGTTGAAGATGTTGTGGAATTTTGTTGTTCTTCATTTGAAATTGCTGAACATTTTCCCAGAGGGCAGCAGGGAGAACAAGCCATGGTGAGGGTGGAAGGGGTCTTTTGTAATTGGCCAAGCCCTGGACAGTAAGGCTTTTTGAATTATTCTGAATATCTTGTGCACAGACTTTGATTTTTTATAAAGATTTATGATTCTGTTTGTATTGTTTACAGATGGTGCAGTCCAGATGATTCTCTTAGCTGTCCTGTCTTGTCCTCACAATTCTCTTCATGCATTTCCAATCAGAAATATTACAAACCCCAAACCAGACAGAGATGCTGCTGGTCATTATGCTCTCTGTTCTACCTTTAGAAAGTGGGGAGGTTTGATATTCAGATCTGACGTAAAAAGTGCAGACGTTGCCAATCTCTCTTCTCCAGACCACAGGTTTGGAGGGGCCAGGTCCAAGTGTCAGTGATCTGTATCCCCAGAAATTGAATGTTCCTGTTCTGCTCCACTGCGGCATCACTGATGAGTTGGGGGTGTGACTGATTTTACCTGAAAGTGACAACTTCTTATGTGTTGTTAACATTCAGGATAAGATTGTATCAAACCAGTCCACCAGATGTCCTCCCTGCAGGAGGACATCAGCTAGGGGTGGGTCATATGCTGCGGCCATTAAAGTGTGGCACAAACCACAGCCTAGTGACGTTGTTTGTGCTGAACCTGGCATGGCACTTACACAGCCCTGGGGGGTCAGTACTTTAACAAATTCCTCCTAGAGATTTTGAGCCATCAACTTCACTTTTAGTCAGGATGCAGTTAATGGGTGGGGCATTAAAAGTTATCAAAAAATTGAGTTTTCATATATGCTTAGGGGGTGTGACCAAGCGGCAAACTTGGCATACTTGCTCAAGCAAACAAAACGCTAAAACTTTCACATATAAAGGTCAAGTGGGACCAAACTTGCCATGACTGATCCTGTTTGGATGCCTGACAATCCTCTATCGTCGTATTGTGACGTCATCTAAGCTTCGCCCCTCAGAACAGGAAGTGACTTTTTTTTCTTGGAAAGCTCAGTATAGCATGCCGCTCCAAACAAGAATGAGGAGCACCCAAAGCCGCCCCCTTCCAACAGGAAGTCCCCTGTTTTCCCACTGTTTTTCTTCCTTTTACTCTATGGTTCATGCAGATGTAAACCTATGTTTAATGAAATACAACAACATGATGGTAAGTCCTTCTCTCAACAGTGGCTGCAGCATGTCGGCGTGGCTGAATGGCAAATTCTAATCCTTTGCTGATTGCATACAGTTGTCTCTAAATCATACATGCATCATATGATTTGCACCAAAGTTGATAAGCTTGACCTTTGTTAAACTCTCAAGAGTCCAATAGCATTAAATTGTAATTTGACTACACTGCGCCCCCTAGGTTATTCCAACAGCTGTATCTCCTTACTACATAGGCCAATCTGCACCAGATTTTATGTGCATCATCAAGGAGCACTGCTCAACCCATCGCCTGGTGAACAGGTGCAGAAACTGCGCAAGAGGGTCGATGGTGGCAAGCTGGTGGTTGCTGGAGCTCCCGTGGTCGCCATATGGCCGGAGCAGCGCGAAGCTGCGAGGGCCTCCAACGCTGCTTGCAGCTTTAATGAAGTTTGTGTTTGAAATGTGACAGAAAAATTGAAAAGTTTCATGTGTATGGTTCTTCTTACAGATTTGACCAAAGCATGCCTTCTGTGAGTCTATATACATGCTATCCAGTGATGCATGGGAGTTTTGAAAGTCCAAACTGTCTGCAGTAGGCAATATTATAATTATTTCTTAGAGAACCTTCTCGAAATGAAAGTGTATCTGTTATTCAGTACCACCTTTGTGTTCCTTTTCCTTTCAGTCTGTCCTCGTGGGTGGGGCCTTTGTTGGGGTTGGTCACTGTGTTGACTCTGCTTTAGCTGACAGGGCTTCTGTTGCATATGGTCAGTGTTTGGGGCTGGGCTAAGACTGACCGACAGGTCGAGTTCAGGGCAGTGTGTCACACAGGAGTGAGAAGGGAAGGGGGCAGGGATGGTGTTGGGAGATGGAGAAGGAGAGTCAAAGATGGAGAAACTCATCCTAAAATAAAACACAAGAGATGATTTAGTAGATGATGAGAGGCTGATAGCCCTCTAACAAACAGCAAATAAGTTTGGTTGCTCTCTGTAGATGGAGTGAAAGTGGAGGACACATTACATTACAACAGAGGATAAATGTCAAAGCTCTAGAAAAGACAATTTCATGTAGTTTTACTTTTTGTATTAGGATAACTACTATTGAGGTTGACAGCTCAATAACCCGTAATACGATATTACACCACCAGACAGTGGACCATCATTGGTCCACTATCCAGTGATGGTCAGTGGACCATCTTCTTACAAAGATGTTCAACTTTGTAAGAAGAAGTTGAACATCTTCTTACAACTGTAGTATGTAACTTCAAAAAAAAATTATATATTTTTTAAATTAAATCTAAACATTTATTTGAGATACATATTTAATACTCTACTTAGTAAACTATTTCAGTATTTATTTCCTGTTTTAAAAAATGAATGTAAAGTGTAACTAACCTGCTTTGCTTTTATACCCCAACTGGGGCTGTGACAAATTTGTACCACTGCAACCAACCAAGAATCGCCAGCAGTGAGACAGTCTTAGGCCAAATAATGCAGAACTAAATGAATTACACCAACATGTCAAAATTCACACAGAATCTTAAGTAACTATTTAGACAGTTTATAAAATAGTTGATTTGGGGTTCAGTTACACTTTCAATAATTATTTGATAAGTTATTTATTTATTGTAACTTTGCACTCTTCAATCTCCTTAGCATTTAGAATAAGAACAAATGTGGCAAATATATTTATTCAGACTCCTTGACTGTGATGACCTCAAATAAATTCCAGTTCTCCAACTGCCTTCAGAAGTCACCTAAATAATAAACACGGCTCATCTGTGTACAATTTAATCTCGGTCTATGTGGAATTGTTCTGTTTCTGGCCTCAGAGGGTTGTTAGAGAATTGACAGAATCATTATAAGACCAAGAGCACAGAACACAGGTCAGGGAGAAAGTTGTGGAGAGGTTTAAAGAACAAAATAGCATTTAAAAAAAACATATTCGATTTTCCATCCACATTACTATTATTTTCTACTTTGTGTAAGTACTTTGCGTACTATTTTGTGTACTTACACAAATTAGAAAGTACTTGCTTACATCAACCCTTACATTTCAGAAGTATGGGCTGATCTCCATACAGCCCTGTCCCACATAGAACAACAAGATGCTCTTTTTGGACTACTCCTCTGATTTTATACAATTCCACAGATTATTGTTAACAAAATGCATTCTTTGAATATACTATCAACCTGTGAATGAATCAGAAACTTTCTCACTGATTGTCCTCAGACCACCAGACTTGGGCGTCACTGCTCAGTCCACCCTCAAATTCTGCACTGCTTCACCACAGGGATGTGTGCTCCTCTAAACCTGACTGCATACATGACTGCACACATACTCACTCCTCCAACACCATTATAAAATTTGCCAATGGCACTACTGTCATTGGACTTATTACAAGAGGAGATGAATCCTTATACAGGGATGGAATTCAGATCCTGGCAGAATGGTGTGGAAGTCAAGCTTTTGTTGTATTTAGCTACAACAAAAACCAAATATATGGTGATAAATTTGTGGAAAAATAGAACTGAACCATTTCCTCTCTACTTTTATGTGAAAAGGGTTCAGACCTTCAAGTTCCTTGGTGTTCACATCTCTGAGAACTTCTACTGGTCAGAAAACACAACATCAGTGTTGAAGAAGGCCTGGTGATGCCTGGATCTGCTTCGAAAAAACCATCTGGATCAACAGCTGCTGGTGTCCTTTTATCACACCAATCAAATGAGAGTCGGTTTGGCATATTGCATCACTATATGGTTATCCAGCTGCTCTGCTGCCGAAAGGAAAATTCTGCAGAGGATTATCAGGTCAGCCAAAAAGATCATGGCCTGCCAAATCCCTCCAGCCCAGGAAATTTCCAGCTCAAGAAGACAATACAGAAGTATAAAGTCAGACAATTAGACTGAAAAACAGGGGAGGGGTGTTTCCCCATGGGCTATTCAAACTCCTAACTCAGCTACACATTAAAGCTTTCAGCAGAGCTACTCCATTAATATAGTTGCACTGCTAAAAACGCTGTGCAAGGACAAATCTAATCTAATGAATACTTTCGCGAAGACGACTATTCGGAATCAATCTGTAACCGTAAGAATTAACTTACCGTTAGTGTCTATGACAGTAAAACCCTGGCGCCAATCTCAGAGTCTCAACTGAATAATACTATAAGGAGTTTATTTTTAATTACGTCAGCAAAGTGGCTGTATTAATGACAGCTGCCACTGTTTCTGCTTTGTATGTCAATAAAAGTTCATGTTCACCACTACATCGAACCCAGCATGCGTTACCTTCTTCTTTTCTTCCTCCTCTTCTCTTCTTCTTCTTCTTCTTCTCCTTCTTCTTCTTCTTCCTTTAATTTTAACAGCAGCTTGCATCTATTATTGTTGTACTACTGCCATCTGCTGGACCCAATACTTATTCCTCAAATTCTCCTAATGAGCCTGGTATTTTTTTTTAAAAAACGAAAACCCTTCTTTTTTCTTTCAATACTATTTAACTGATCAACAACATTCTCAAATTTCAATTTCCTATTAAAACCTAATTCCTTTTTTAATAATCTTCTTTGATTCACATATTTCCTGCAGCTAATATTGTTTCTACAATATCACACCAACTACATAAACCAGTAAGATGTTCCCCATCTTAAAAAGAGTTTCATTTAAAATAAACTGTGACCGGTTCTTATTCTATTTATAATTATCTCCTCCTTCCTGTTTATTCCTCTGATCCTTACTACATTAACAGTATTTTGTATCCCACATAAATATCTTCCATTTATTTCATTATCCCACCTAATTTTCCATATCTTCTTGCTTTCTCTCCAAACTATACTATACTTGGCAAACAAAATTTAGGTACATTACCGCCACCTTCTATATTGGAGTGTGGATCAGATGCTTTTACTACTATAATCCAGAAAACTACATTCCCATCTACTACATCCCTATCTAAAGGTCTAATTAACACCTCTCTTTCATGAACATATTTATTACATTCTAAAAATATATGCTGTACTATTTCTAATTTTTAACAATAATTACAACAACCTGTATTATATTTATTAATTATTTTAAGAGTACTATTTAATCCTGTTTATCCAAATCTTATTCTGGATATCTTCATTTTTTAAATTCTATTACATGTTCTTAATTCCCCAACTTTTTTGGATACTATAATAAAACCTAGCATTGCCTCCTCTATTCCATTGCTCTTGCCATTTCTTCTTAATATACATTTTTATAATATTCTTTATCTCATTTTTACATATTTTAATATTTAAATCAACAATTTCCTTTTTTCAAGCACTTTTACCAAAACAATCAGCCACCTCATTTCCTACCACACCAATGTGGGTAGGAATCCATACTAGCTTAACCTGAGATCCATCATTTTTAATCCTGAAAATTGAGTGAATTATATCCAATATAATATCTTGCTTTGATTCTGAATTTACTTCTTGAATACTTATTAATGCACTACTTGAATCTGAACTAATTATAACCTTTTTTGTGCTATCAGGCAATCCGTGGATATTAACCTTTGTGCTGTATTATGTTTGTCAACGGAGCAGAATAAAAAAAAACACCTGCTAAGATGGAGATGTCTCACATTACTAAATCAGAATACCACAATTTATTATTAATTCTGGCATTACTGGAACAGTAAAAGATAAATTCCCTCACAAAAGAACATACCTTTTCATTTTCTTAAGGAAGTAGAACTAATTAAATGAGATAAACAAGAACTGAAAGTGATTCCAGTTTCACTTGATGGCCAACCTGTTGAAACTGTGGTAAATTTTAAATACCTTGGATCATTCCTGGACAGTCAGCTCAACTTTGCTGAAAACACTGACTATATCTTTAAGAACTGTTCTCAGAGACTCTACCTTTTAAGAAGACCAATCACTCAATCATATCTTTATTTCAAACACAAAAAAGGTCCATAGAAAAAAGATAAAAAACAAACAAAATAAGAGAAAAATAAAAATTAACATGACATGATATTATTCACCGAGTCACAAATCAATGATGACGCCAATGATTCCATCTTGTTGAAGAGAATCTCACAGTACTAAAAGCAGGATTTACTAAAATTGCAATTATATTATTGCATGACACAGATAATCTACACATGCATTTATACATAAGATTCCTGAGCACAGCTGCACATGTGGGAACAGCATTATGTACAAACATATGGCTAGCACTGCTCCATCTAGACACTTTGAGTAGCAGCTTCATGCCATCATTGTAGGACACATAAAGTTTCTGCAGGCTACTTTTTTTGTATCGTTGCCACAGATGGGCCGTGTAATAATGTGATTCATGAATATGATTTATCGTTTTAGAGTCAAAGGAAAATTTCCTCGTTGATAGATTAAATAGTTTCATCTTATTTTTATATATATATATATATATAAGACTGTACAACAAAATGTCTCAATAATATACATGGCACTGTAAAAACAAAAATGTGAATTTTTGCTTTTATCTATTTAACAACCCTGGTTGTAACAACCTGGGGTGTTATTCTTCTGTACCTAATTCATTTGTTTGTTATTGACTTTTGCTCAATTAAATTTCTTACGTATACATTGCGAATGGAATTTTTATTGTTGTTTTTCAGGTCTCCTTATGTCTTTTGTTCCTCCTATAAATGATGGAAATATATAGAAATTATTTATAATGTATAAAGGTATTGTTTGTCATTTAATTAGCTCTACATCCTTAAGAAAATAAAAAAAAAATGTTGTTTTATAAGATAATTTATCTTTTACGGTGCCAGTAATGCCGAAA
>NW_015116424.1:13713-17403 GCF_001443285.1 Poecilia latipinna | reverse complement strand
CTCCATCTAGGCAGTTTGAGTAGTAGCCTCATGCCATCATTGTATGCCACGTAAAGTTTCTGCAGGCTACTTTTTTTTGTATCGTCACCACAGATAATAATAATATAATAATAATAATAATAATAATAATAATAATAATAATAATAATGTGATTCATGAATATGATTTATCGTTTTAGAGTCAAAGGAAAATTTCTTTGTTGATAGATTAAATAGTTTCATCTTTTTTATATATATATAAGACTCTACGAACAAAAAGTATCTCAATAATATACATGGCACTGTAAAAACAAAAATTTTAATTTTTGTTGTTTAACAACCCTGCTTGTAACAACCTGGGTTGTTATTCTGCTGTACCTAATTCATTTGTTTGTTATTGATTTTTGCTCAATTAAATTTCTTACGTATACATTGCGAATGGAATTTTTATTGTTGTTTTTCAGGTCTCCTTATGTCTTTTGTTCCTCCTATAATTGATGGAGATATATAGAAATTATTTATAATGTATAAAAGTATCCTTTGTCATTTAATTAGCTCTACATCGTTAAAAAAATGAAAAAATATAAAATAATTTTATAAGATAATTTATCTTTTACAGTGCCAGTAATGCCAGAATTAATAGTAAATAATAAAGACGTTGTGGTATTCTGATTTAGTAATGTAATTAGATTAGTTGTGTTACCACCCCCACGCCACTAGAGGCAGTCGCAAGCCCGAAAAGATGCGACTTAAGGAGCAGATTTAGAAGTACACCGAAAGCTACAGAATTGCTAAAAAGTGTAAGCTTCCCTGAAGTAAATAAGAGAAGTTCAAATATATTATGAGAGTGAAACTCCTTCCTAAAGGTGAAAATATATCACAGATTTTAAAAGAAAATGAAAACGGAAGTATAGGAAATAGCGCCCCCTTCACTTCCGGATTGCAATGGTCCCATTTCCAAATAAGGTATGAGACTGACAGTGGTCCATCCCCGCCCCTTTCTGTTTGCTGCAGCGAGGTGGACTTGTTCTTGGCAAGTACTGCTGGAAGATCGTCCTACCGAGTACGGGAGTATGTGTCATGATTCGGGGTCAAATGGTGAGGTGAGGGAAAACGCAGGCAGACCCAGGTTGAAGTGATGATGATGATGATGATGATGATTTAATGATGAAGTTCACAGAACAGAACAATGGGCAGCAAGACATTACACAAGGAGGATCCAACAACAGACAAAGATGGGACTAAATACACTGGGAGGGTAATCAAAAAAACGAGACACAGCTGGGAACAATCAACAGGGAAGACAGAGACTCACAGGGGAACAGGCTAATAAACACAGAAAAACCTCAAAATAAATACACAGAAAACACAGATCACCACAGTATGAGGACGGCAATTGGACCAGATGTGAACTTCATTACGTCACTGCAGCAAGGAACTATTCATGCTACTATTTTTAAAATGACCTAATAAATAAAAATAAAAACCTTAACCACTTTCCCCTTAATAACTACACATCATTTCATTTTTATAATTATATAATAATAATAATATAATTATAATTGTTTTTAATGAATAAAGGTGTAAAACCTCTTACGGTTAATAAACCGTAAGGCTGTTTGTCTACAAATTTCAGTTGTAAGCAAATGGCTTAAAACTGACTTTGTAGGGGTAAATATTTCCCAATACTCAAAATGGAGCAAGTAATGTTAACTACACTGGCTGGAATGATTTGCTATGAAGCTGGAGAGAGAGAAGCAGAGGTGAGGTAGAGGATACGAGCAAGAGAAGCCAAAATACAGAGGAAGAGGAGGCGTTATCTCTTGGCTTGCCTTACAGTGTTGGTATGTCCTACTCTATAAACTCATAACATAATGCAACCCAGTGGTGGAACAAGTCGGCGTCGGGCCAGGGGGTGGGGCTAATGACCGGGCCCTTTATACCCAAAATAACAAAGCTCATGAAAGGGTAATTTTATAAAATACTAATACCCGCAATAGTGGGGCTTACAACTTTCGACACCATGGAGAGCGACTATGTCATGTTGAGTCCATCAAACAGACGTGATGTCATGAATTGTGGTTGTTTGTGGTGAGGATGGACACGATCAGACACAGAATCAAGTGCCAAAATGATGGTTTTAATAGTGATAAAGTTCACAAATTCAGGAAGCACAGGTGAGAAAAGAACAGAGGCACAGGAACTTCACATGTCAAGGATGCGGCGGGGAACAAGGCACACCGGAGACGTTAAATACATGAGGAATTAATCAGGGAAACGAGAAACAGCTGGGAACAAACGGGGCATACACTATAACACAGGAACTAAATTAACTGAAAAACACACACACAATCCACAACCTAATACATGAAGTATAACAAACCAAGAGAACAACAAAAGCATCAGGCTTACATGGTCACTAAACAACACAAATTAAAATCAGTTCAGCACCACGGATAGCGAATGGATTATTTTGACACCCACTTTATTCAATCAAAGCCTTTATCTGTAGCTTATAAAATTTGTGAAAATGGCACAACGGCCAACAGCGGTGAACACATGGACTCAAATAGTGGTGAATAGGCTACTCATCACTATATTTTGAAGGGCATACAACGAGTCTTGCGCTCTGCGAAATCGTCCATTTTCTTTGCTCTCTCATTCTCTATGGACAATATGGCAAGTCCACTCAGTCTCTCTTGTCCCATTGTGCTCCTCAAGTAGTTTTTAATGATTTTTAACTTGGAGAATGAGCGCTCAGAGCTTGCAACGCTGACAGGAAGAGTCAAAAATAAAAGGAAGGCACAAACCTCAGTGAATGTAAAAGTTACTGCTGGATGACTGACAATGAGCATTTTTGCCAGATCCACAACCGATTTTTGTTTTGCTATCTGGTCCCTGAAAGAGGTTCTACAAAGCAGCTGGGCAGGGGAGCTGGGGGCGATGTCCCGTCTGTAGTGCTCACTTAGCCGCTGGGCAGCTTGGTACAACTCCTCATCTCCTGCTTGCAGAAGGGTGTTGGGTTGAACTGCCTCAAAAATATTCACAGTTCTGTTTAAGCTGGAGAATCTGTGGGACAGCTGCTGGATGACAATATCAAGGCAGGCATTGAAAACGTGCACCCGAAAGTTGCTCTCTGCGTCAGTGAGGCGGCAGTCTTCAGAAAGCTCATCAAAGTGACGCTTAACTTTTCTGGCTCTGGTTGTTTCAAACTGCGTTTGACTTCCCCATTTTGCAGCTAGAGCAAGGGTGGCAGACTTAACCTCATCAAATTTCTTCCTGAACTCCATTAAAACACTGATGGCATTTTACAGAAGATCAAATGCTTTCAGGATATCAGTGTCCTTAGCTTGTAGTAACTGTGAAGCAGCGTTTATGCACTCTAGAATTTTGGTTTGCATGTTGACCAAAAATATGAAAGAAAATTTGCCTATCGCATTCTTGAGTGCACTTGCTTCATTACGCTCCTCTTTTTTGTCACTGGTCAAGGATATTTTGACGAGGGCTTTTGTGATGTTTCCATATCTGTGAGGTAACGCAAAAAACGCATCATGTCTAGAAGACCAGCGAGTGGGACAGAGGCGTTTTAAGGTGACAGTTCTGCTCTTGTGTCAAGAATTCACTGAGAAGCGCCAACCGTTTGATACTGTAACCAAAAAAGTTGTACAGGCAAGGGCGTAGGAACGAGTCTGTCATTGGGGGGGACGCATAT
>NW_015116424.1:9249-11524 GCF_001443285.1 Poecilia latipinna | reverse complement strand
TCCCCGCCCCTTTCTGTTTGCTGCAGCGAGGTGGACTTGCCCAGCGTTGTTCTGCGCTGCTGTGGGTATGTCAGAGGAAAGTTTGTTGCTGCGATATATGTTTGTTTTCTGAACGGATGTTGTTGTTTATGTTGAGGTCTTTACCATATGTTATTTATTGTTGTTTGTTAGTGTGTTATTTTGCAGTTCTGACCATCATTGTGGGTTTTTATAACCAGTGTTATCATTTTCTTTTTTTTATTTTGGCGCCAACAACTGGTGTTAATCCAGCACAGTTCGGTTGAACATTGTTTTTATTTTCACATTTAGGCTGGAGTGCAGGGGCAGAGAGTTGAAGAGGAGGTTGATTTGTTTTTACTCTTCTCCCCCAGAATAAAAGATTGCATTGATACCTGGCTGAATGACTTCTAGAGACTCATTGATACCACCTGTTACACTGATTATAGCAGGTCCACTGTTAACAAAATATTGGCTTTTTCTTCCCTCAGTTATTGCCGATAGTGCAGGTGATGCCAGCAGTTACACTGGTGCTAAGAAACAGTTATTTTGTGGCAATATCTGTTAATTTTAGTCATGGCTTCAACACTACCAATGTTTCACTGGTTTATCAGCTTCTCCACCTGAGAAAACAAAATATTTGATTTGTTTTACACAAATATCAAGGATTCATTATCTACAAACACCTCTCATTTGTGTAAATGACATCACAACCTTGTTCTTCTCTGCTCAGAATATAACCCCCTTGTTCAGAGACTATCTGTAAAGAAAAGGACTTTGAGGAAATTGTCACAGGAAGAAAAAGAAAGCCCCACAGGGTTTCTTTTGAGTTTACAGATTGGACTACTCTCTGCAAGCCACATGGAGATGACATCAGTGCCATGATTGAGTGTGTGACCTGCTGCAAAAACTCCTGTGTGGACAGCACCATCCCCACCAGAACAGTGAGATGCTTCCTGAATAACAAACCCTGGATCACCAGTGAACTAAAGAAACTGTTAAACATGAAAAAAAGCCTTTAGGGAATGAGTTGCAGAAGCAGTTCAAAGTCAAGATTAGAGACAGCAAGGAGAAGAACAGGAAGAAGCTTGAGAGCAAGCTGCAGAGGAACAATATTAGAGATGTGTGGTTAGGGATGAAGAAGATTACAGACTTTTAAAAAAAAGGGTGGGGGGAGGGGGTCAGGTCGATGAGAGCCTGGACAGAGCAAATGAGCTGAACACATTCTTCAAGTTCAGTTTAGGAATAGGCTCATCATTGTCCTCTCCTGTCTCCTGCCACACAGATATCCCTCCTTCCACCTTCCTCTGACCCACAGGAACATGCTCAATGATTTTGCTAGTGCATTTACTGTACATAGAGAATGTGGTCAGGCCAACTTCCATAGAGAAATGTGCAGTACAAGTGTTTTATTATTTTATGTATGTATATATGTATAAATAAAGTTTGCTTACAGAACTCACAGGTCAACTGAAGATGCTGTTGTCACTGTCCTGCATCTTCCCTGACAGATTTAGTGCGTAAACTGGCAGACCTGGGAATTCCCTCTTCTTCCACGTGTTGCTAAGGACTTTCTTACATATCGCAAACAAAGAGTCAGAATGGGCCCCCATACCTCTTCAGCCATCATCAGTACTGGCTCTCCTCAGGGCTGTGTGCTGAGCCCTCTGCTTTTCATGCTGTACACACATGATTGTGTTTCAGTCCATCAAAATACCACCCTCATCAAATTTGCAGATGACACAACTGTAGTGGGCCTCATCTCAGGGGGCAATGAGTTTGCCTACAGGAATGAGGTGGAGTGACTGACAGCATGGTGCACAGACAACGACCTGATCCTAAACACAGCCAAGACCAAGGAGATCATAGTGAATTTTAGAAGTAAAACAAACATTCAACCACTAAACATCTGCGGAGAGCCAGTGGAGAGGGTGTGAAACTTCCGTTACCTGGGAGTTCAGCTCATGGATAACTTGGCCTGGGATATAAACACTGCAGAACTGGCAAAGAAGGCCCAGCAGAGTCCTCAGGAGGAATGTGTGTGTGTGTNTTACCACCCCCACACCACTAGAGGCAGCAGCAGGCCGAAAAGATGCGACTAAGGAGCAGATTTAGAAGTACACCGAAAGCTATAGAATTTGCTAAAAACTGTGAGCTGCCCTGGAGTAAATAAAAGAGAGAAGTTCAAATACATTCTTAGAGTGAAACTAAAGGTGAAAATATATCACAGAATTCAAAAGAGAATACAAACGGAAGTATAGGAAATGCTGTACCTAAT
>NW_015116424.1:0-4277 GCF_001443285.1 Poecilia latipinna | reverse complement strand
GGCGCCCCCCTCTCCCCTCCCCATCGAAGGAAGGTACGTGAAGGCGAAGGGGTACACGTGCTACATTTCTCAGGATGCGTACACAACATACGCTCGCACTACCCCCCTCCCCGAGACGAAGATACGTGAATGGTAAAACTTGCTACATTTACCCCGATATGGGCGCTCGAGTGTATGCGAACACATCATCGGCGCCCCCTCTGGTGCAGCGCCCCTATGTGTTGCATGCGCTGCATGCCCACTTTTTGCGTTACTGATCTGTGCTGCATTGAATCCGTCTCTCTTTAAAGATATTTCCCTCTTCTTCCTCACATCGTGTCTTTAGGACCTTCAAAACAAAAACGGAAAATTTGGGATGTATCGTACTTTTGACAGAGTGAAAGAATTGCATCTAAATAATAGTCTTTACCACCTGTGTAAACTTTGCTGGTCAATGTTATAACAAGTAATATAAGTTTTATAATACATGTTGTTTAATTTCTAATGTAGGCTCTTGTGTCAGATAATCTAAGTCAATGTTAGAGAATAATTATTATTTTTAGATGTACAGAATCTCAGTTAGCCTTCATAGTGGGGCTGAACCCGTATTACACCAAGCACTGTAGCTAATATTAGCTGTTATCTCGCCGGTGGACATAAATACATAAAGTAATATTCTAATCACAATATATACACAATAATATGTCCATCTTACTTGTGAAATGTTGTCTGTGGAGCCCTCACATCAATAAGCCATCGACCAGAACAACAATATCCCTCAGTGCTGAGGCATCTTCTGCTGTTTTGATTGAGCAAAGTAGGAAGGTATACCGCTCCAAGATGGCCGCCGTATTTCCTGCGCCGGAGCAGCCAATACGGGGTCTACTCTTATATTATGTCTATGGCTGCAGCGAGATGTACTTGCATTATGCCGCTAACACTTAGCTTTCTTCAACAACTCAGAGGCGGGAAGTCAGAGCTCCATGCACCACAAATAATGGCCCGGCCGGAACACGGCGCGCTAAATACTAAAACATAAATAAAGGAAGCTTCGAGGCAGGGCAATTTTCCTTGAAGAATTTTAATAATCAAGGTACTCGAATCATTCGAGGAATCGTTTCAGCCCTAAGATAAACTATTAATAAATAATCTTAGACCGATTACTTTGTTAAATATGGATTATAAAATTCTGTCTGGAGCTGTTGCTGCAAGATTAAAAGAAGGAATCTCACCAATAATTAGTGAAATATACATATACAGGCAAGGAAGTCACCCACAACTGCTTTTTCACCCCAAGCATCCCAATCATTGGTAATCATTATCATCATCCTAATCATCATCAATTATAGTTCTGATGATTCCACATCACAGTTCACAATGTCCTAAAATTGTAAGTTATTCTTTTTTCCTAGCTTGTTTTTTTTCACTCTTTCATACTTTACATGTTTAATTCTGTTTTGTAGGTTTCTGTAAAGTGCAGTGGTCTGTCATTGATCCTCACTTAAGAAGGAGAAATGTTAGTTTGTCTGAATACTGAAATAATGTGACATTGAATTAAAACAACATTCCTTGGTGAAATATTTTTCACCTTTACTCTTAAGTATATCTATTTTTTTAACTGCAAATTTTCATAAAAATATTGTCCTTAAGCTTTTAATATAGACAGTTTGTACAATTCTGTGATAGGATATTGACAGTGCACTCTTGAAAAATGTGAATATATTGAATAAACAAAATAAATTTTTCTACCTGGAAAGTGTGTTATGTAGCTCATCCTTATGAATACTGGTAGCCTGATACCAGTATGAAGCATATACCACATATATGCTTGACTGGGCATAGCCTTGTAGCATAGCAGAGTAATAAAGAACAATATTAAGTAGCTAAAAAGTGCACTTCATTAGCAATTATAATAAACCAAATGCTTAATTGGAGCATACTGTGTGATCACAGTATAATATTTAAAATATATAACGTTATATATTTAGAAGACATTCTAAATATATTCTAGATATAATTCTTTCACAGAAATGGTACACTTAAGTTTTACTAATCAAGCATTGTGCCAGTACATAAAAATGCCTACATAAAGTGTACAAAGTATCCTTTTAGTTGTTCCACATTAGCATGTAATAGTACACTTAGTACACATCTAATTGTGATTTTCTACAATTTAATTATAATTAAAACACAGTAAGCACAAAGTTAGTTGTTCCACAATAACACGCTTTAAGTTAAATAATCCTTAACAAGTTTAGTATACTTAGTGTATTTATTTTTTTACAAGGATTTTGTTGCTGAGGTGGTGGGATGGTAAGAATTCCTTGCAGCAACACAAAGCATGTAAGAGTCCAAACAATAATGAACATGTAACAACAATCCCTTAAAGGAGACATTGCATGCAAAATCCACTTTTTTACCCCTTAGTTGGAGTATTTACTACAGGTGTGAGGTTTTCTAACAATATTTTCGTGCTATTTTCAATATAGAAACAAAAAAAGTAAAATGTAACAGGAAAAAAGTGGATATGAGTTGAGAAACAAAAATCCTTTTCTACACCATTAAATATAATGAAAAAGGCTACACACTAATGGTAAATAACACTCAACTAAAACATTTACAGAGAAGAAACTAAGAAGTAGTGGGAACACCATGGCCATCCTCTCTCACACACACAAATAGTAACAAGGTGGTTAAAATAAACAAATTGAAAAGACAGATGTTATGTAATTAACTGTTGATTAGTGGGTTGTATTTTCAAAGCTAGATATGAGTTTGGACATATGAAAGTTTCTCACAAAATAATGGAGTCACTCAGTGACAGGGAAACTGAATGAAACAGCATGGACTGAAACTGATGAGGTTGGAGCGATAATTTCTTTTTTTTTTTTTAGCTCCAAACAATTTTTTTGCTAAATATGGCATTTTTTAGCTGATGATAAAGGTTAATATTTATGCTAAGATTTTACTAGGAAAAATCGAGTTCCTCAACTCAAAATAACCAAGTTCTTAAAGAAAACAAATCTAATTTTATTTGTTAAACTGTAAATTTTCAGTATGTCATCTGTACATTCCAATGTTTTTGGAGGAGATCGTGATATGCCTTTGTTTTAGAAGAGTGGCAGACTGATACAAGATGAGACAGGAGGAAAATAGTCTGATAAACTGAATGAACGAGACCAGAGGAAAATGGGAAAACTGCCAGAGGTGAAGAGAGATAAAACAACATATTATTTAACTGTCTTATATATTGTATTTTAAGTGTTTCTCTTTACTATTACTGTGGTGTTTCTCAGAGTTTCACATAATCTTTTCTGCTCTTATTCTATCCAGACCTCTATGCCTGATC
Source organism: Poecilia latipinna (assembly GCF_001443285.1). Taxonomy (NCBI): domain Eukaryota; kingdom Metazoa; phylum Chordata; class Actinopteri; order Cyprinodontiformes; family Poeciliidae; genus Poecilia; species Poecilia latipinna. The sequence continues at coordinate 949 of NW_015116424.1, read as the reverse complement.
ATGTGGCTGATGGCTCTTCAGATAGAGGAGGGCTTGCAGGTCCAGGGATGAGCTCAAGTTAGTGGACTTCCTGACCAAAGTTCACTCATCACAAACACACACAATGTCTTTACATATCCACTACATAACTTTACACATGCACCTCCTGTATTTCAGGACACCCACGTGTCCATTCATGCACAACATTCACATGTGGTCAAAGTTGTTGGTACCATCTGTTAATGACTGAAAAACCCACAGTGGTCACTGAAACAATTGGAAATTGACAAATGTAATAAATGAAAATTTATTGAAAATTAACCTGTAAAAATCAGACAATGTTTGAATTGCGTTACAACACAATAAGAAAATGACAGACCAGGATGTTAAAGCAGCTTGATTCACCTCCAATTACAGTTGCACAGATTATTCTGAAACTTAAGGTCCACAGCACTGGAGCCAATCTCTGGCTGTGGCCGCAGGAGGAAAATTGATAACAAATTCAAGAGAATTATGATCTGAATGGTTACCAAAAAGTCTAGGACAACCTCCACGGAAAGTAAAGGTGAACTCCAACGTCAAGGAGGACTTCATTTGAGATGACCAAGGAGGAAAGCAAATCATAAAAAAGAGAGGCTGGAATTTATCACAAAGGTTCTGGGGGAAATGACCTTGGAACAGATGAGACAAAAGGTACATCAGCTCTATGATCGCAGGCACAAAAATGCTAATAAGTTTTTAGGTTTGATCATTTTAATTGAACCACAATTTAAAAGCAGTGTCTGACTTTCATTAATTTGTCAGTAAACATTTTTTGTCAGTTTCAAGTTACTTCAATTACCATTGTGAGCTTTTTGTTCATTAACAGAGGCACCAACTATGTTATTCGTATGTATGCATGCTCACTTACAAAGTATGTACACAATTTCCCCCCATATTTGGGGCCTCACACACACACACACACACACAC
>NW_015116423.1:34100-37466 GCF_001443285.1 Poecilia latipinna | reverse complement strand
ACCGTCAATGTGGCCCGTTGAGGGGGCCAATATGCTGAAGTGGCCCTCGGTGAAATTGAGTTTGACACCCCTGGTCTAAATGGTCAAACCTGCATCTATTGTGGATTTCAAATCTGTCACAAAATAATAAAGCAGTGTATGAATCACATCTTTCAGCTCCACTCCTCCTGTGAGTCTATAACAGCGGAGCACTTTGACTGTAGAGGGCATGTCTTTAGAGATAGAGTATTTCTACTTCACTGCTCCAAATGTGTTTCACGCTGCAAGGTGTGTTGTGAGTTGATGCATTGAACTTATACGAGGCTCAGGGCAGCCAATCAGATTGCTTTTTCAACTTACTTGCACTGATATTTTGAAATAAATTGCATTCTCCGATCAATACTTGGCTACACGAGGCGGTCAAAAGATCCTGGGTGATATTCAACACCAGCGCTCCAACTCATGCTAAACATTTCAAACACCTTAAATATGTGAGACCTTCTTTCATTGTTAATAAATATGATTCATTTTACACACATCTGAATAAAAAAGTGATTTTGTGTTATCATATTAATCTCGTTTACAATAAAGTCACCATGTTTAGCCACAAAGTTGGTAAACAATTAGTTTCCAAAATCTGTTGAACAAATCAGGATGATTAATAAAGTCTGCTCCATTTTAAGAGAAAAAAGTGAGTGATTTTTTTCTGTGTCCTGTTTCTGTGTTATAATAATCAATATCATAATTTAGCAAGCATGAACAGAGTCAGGGTTGTTAATAAAGAAAGTAAGCCCATCCCTCAGTTGCCAACAGTTTCCTTCCATTTTCATTGGGATTCTAACTTGCTGTTGGGCTCTGATAAAATCTTATTTTGTGTATTAATGAGGCAGACGTGACAGAAACCAGTGTTTCCTGCAAAGTAGCACAGTGCCCTGAGGAATTCACACGAGCATAAAAGGTACATCTACTGCTTTCTACTTATTGCTATTGATCTATTATAAATGTCAGTTTCCACCTCAGTGGAGAATTATGCAGACCTACAAACACGTGTTCAGTCTATCAGAAATGTTGTTTAGTATAGTATGGGTATAGTATTAATGAAATGAGGCTGAACTACAGACCAGCGCACACCAACACCCCACTGATGGAGGGGAACTGACACAAACGTGTTTTCATGTGTTTGTAATCATGCACCTTAATGCCAGCTGAAAACTTCAACCTGTAAAACATCCGACGGTGAAAAGGCCGCCATCGTCTATTTCAGCTCAACTTTACTCTAAACATGACCAAAGTATAAAAGTAGATGTGCTCAAAAATTAGCATAACATATAATTAATTTATTAATTTAAATTATTCAGTTTAAATTATTCAGTTTAAAAAGTGAAACTCTCATACTCATTATGCACAGAGTGACATATTTCTAGCATTTATTTTTCCAAACTTCAGCGCTCATGACTCACAGCTGAAGAGAAAATGCTGATTGACACCAGAGTTCTGGACACAGGTTTCATTAATGCTGCTGCAAAACCTTTTCAAAACAAAAACTGTTCAAGAATTCAGTCAGAAAAGAGGTTTTGGTGACTTTATACTGGACACAGATAAACTTTGTGTTGCTCCACTCTTCCTCTCTCTTCTGCTCTGATTTACAAATAAAATGCTAAATTTACTTTCATCTGAAAAATAAGATTTTGGATTAACAAACAATAAAGCCGTCCGTTTGTCCTCCAGATTAGACACTTTTCATCTTGTCTTTGGTTCTGGAGGGATTTAAAACAAGGAAAACAACTTTTGTAGCGAATGTCCTTGAGTCGTCTGTGTGACCCAAAGTCCTGAACAGATTTAATCTCTTTTATTGGTGAACCTCCTTTATCACAGATTTTCCTTACATTCAATGTTACATTAACATGATTGGAAAAGGCTCTTTTAGGGAGGATCTTTTGCTCTGTCAGTGGTTGATTGTTTGACAACAATCCAGAGATTACTTTTCCTCATGACTGTGCAGGTGATATAATTTTTTTAAATTAAAAATCAGTTGTATTGGTCTGTAAGTTAGTCTGAGATCTGTTAGGTCTGATTGCCACTGGATATTTTTTTTTTTACATATGGGTCAGCTCAAAATAATTCACTATCCTACGGAAAACACTCAAAAGGTCCCACAGAAATTCCTTTAGGTTCCAAATCTTAGCCAAACACTTTGCAATGACTAATTATATCAATGCTGCTTATAGGACGAAGTTATGTGACTGGCAAACCAGAGAATCATCTCTTAGTGGACTTATGTGAGGTCAGCAGGTGCTTCAGTTTGTGTTTTTACTGCTAAAATAATTTAAGAAAAGCTTTTCCAGACGTCCATGACAGACGGCCTGAAGAAGCCGTCTTCTCTACATCCTTTCTCCCAGGATGACTGATGTCGGGCCCTAACTGGGCCTAACACAAACACAGGCAATTGAATCTCCATTTGAAAATCCCTTTGAAAACACTGTAATTGAACCTCCTGCTCTGCGAGGTAAAATGTATGACAGTGTTAAATGATATTAAATGCCAGCTGACAGTTGATGTATTGGATAAAGGGTGATTTCACAGTCCTAATAGCAGAGCTCATACAGAGGTGAGCTCTGCTCCTGACAGGAAAACAATATGAGGCTTTGAGGGATGAGACGTTGATTAAACACTCGTCTCAGTCAGCGGCTGAAGGGAAACACTTCTCCTCTCTTCTGAGGACAACAAATATGTAATTGCTTTTAATGGTAATGTGCTCCTGTGGAGGTGAACAAAAGCTGCATCACCTCAGTGACACTTTCTGCTGGGATCTTTAGCACAGGTTATAATTCATGTCTGAACCTCCCTGTTCAATTGTCTTTGGATGATTTTCCTCCTGCTCTGTTATCTGAATCCTTAATGTACCTTGACACTGTTTTCCCTGCAGAGTGGAGCACTCTGGAGGAAAGTCCCACAAATCACCTGCTCTTCAAAGAGGTCCCACTCACATGCAGATAAAAACTACTAAAGTTGAACAACTTCAGTCTGTGATGACGCAATGAAAATCTGTATTTTTTTCTAGAGGTTGTATAGAGGGTGTTTTAGCCGGGTATGTTTCTCCCACTTGTCGAAGAAGTGAGACCTGCAGCATGCTGGGCTGATGGGACGGCCTGTAACTTCACTGATTACTGGTGTTGGAACATCCAGCCATTAGTCTTTGCAAGGTCTGATGGAGCCGGTGTCTATCTGCAGTCACTGAGAGAAAATGTAGGGTTCACCCTGAGCAGGTCGCCAGTTCATCACAGAGACGCACAGGACAGATAACACACCACACACACACACACACACACACACACACACACAAACACACACACACACACACACACACACACACACACAAACACACAC
>NW_015116423.1:0-29293 GCF_001443285.1 Poecilia latipinna | reverse complement strand
TATATATCTCAACACAGTTTTTCACTGAGGTGACTTTAGAATAACATGTAATTACAAATACATTATTTCTCTTTCTGCTCATAGGCATCCTGCTTCTGCTTGGAAAATCAAGATGATATTTAAATAGTTTCTCAACATTTGACCTTAATTTGAAAACACGTTTGATTTATTTCTGTGGTGGAAAAGAATACATCCTGTTTTTGACCAGTCATGAAAACGCTTGACCATTCCATACCGAGAAAAGACGACAAGTCACATTGATGAACTGAACTAATCAAGCATGAAAATAAGTTAGATCCACTTCTGAAAATGTTGCTGGAGTTTTTACTCTGTTGTCCTTTAATCTTTCATGAAGATAGTTATTTGAAATGGTGAGAAGTTGGAATCAGAGGAACTGCTGGACATCGTACATCCTGCCAGCCTCAGAGGAAACTCTGAGCCCAGGCAGAAGAGCTGATGAACGTTTGAGCCAAAAGCTCCCAGAACCTGACGCAGAAGCCAAGAGCTGCTTTTCAAAAATGAAACATTTGGCCAAACTGGAGGAACTTTTCCTGTCCTGTCATGAAGCTGATTTCTGGCACTAAAACTCCTCTTTTGAATTTGTCCAAGCTTTGAATAAATTCCTGTGCCAGTATTTGGAAATGGAAAAATGTGTGTAAACCAGGAGTTTACCCTGTCAGAGACCATTTAATGAAGTTGAATGTTTATTAGCTAAAGGAAATCTAAGTATTAATTGCTTTCTGCTTTTATTCATAATCTCTGAAATATCAACCCTCACATTCCTGAGCTGTAGATAAACCCATAAGAGGCCAGCAGTTAATGTGGAAGGAGCTGCTTTGTGTTTTGATCTTGTTCATTTATGTTCATTAGATCTTGTCACATTCAGGTTTTTTATTGTCATTTTGTCTAGTATAGTGTTTAGTTCATTCCTTTATCTTCCTTTCCTAAGCATATTCAGATGTTTGTGTTTAGATTCAGTTCCTTTAGCTCTGCGCTGCTCCGACCCCCGTGGTTCATCCTCTCAGTCTCAGTTCAGCTCTCGTTGGTTTGATCTGCTCCCACAGCTGTTCCACATCTCCTCCAGCTGATTCCTTTGTCCTTTTCTGTCCTCATCCTGTAGAAAATCTCCCTGGTTTTCACTGTTCATTGCTGGAGTCCTCCATCATTCCCTAACCTGTGATTCTCCTCTGGGTTTTCCTTTCATTTCATTATTGAAGAAACTCTTTCTGCTCTTGGGTTCCTTTGCAAAACCCCAACAGCTCTGTGCTCCATCAGTCATAATAAAAACAAATCTGTGCATTATGGATAAAGTTCACACATCTGCAGTCCTTTATTGTACGTAAAGTATACAAACAGCAAAACACAGTTCTCAAGGCCTGACATGCTTACTCATAGAAAAATCTTTTCTCACAAATGAAACCGGCATGCCATAAACCATTTTTAAACACTTCTTCATACATATAATCATCATAAAGTACTTTTAAATTATTCTTTAATATGTTTTAGATACTTTTATCCTTTCATTGTAGAGGCAATGCAACTGAAAGAGAAACCACAGCATACACTGCTAAAAACACTGGTAGCATATAATGTAAAATAAAGATTCTTTTGTTCGTTCTTTGTAGAAAATGACTGATTTTACATGTCAAAATGACACATCCAACATCTCCAACAAGTGACACACACTGCTACAAAAGTATCTATAGCACCAAATTAAAGCTGAACATAGAATTGATCATAAATGATAGAATCAAATTATTTGAAATGAGACAAACAGATTGAATCCCTTTTTTTCTCAGCGATAAATAAATACTGCGTCATCTAAACCCCCAAACTAAAAGTCCACATTTTAGACTGAAGTGTCTGTGGCAGAACGTTTCAGGTGGAGATGTCCTCTGAAGGAACAGATCTTCAGATCTCCAGGCTGAAGTTGGTAAAAGTGCCATCGAAGTCACATGAGTTCTCTCAGAGTCGAGCACCTTTCACATTCTGCTCTTCCTCCTGCGTTAGGTTTCATTTTGTAAATTGCATCAGAGTGGAAACCCTTTCTGCACACACACAGTCGCAGCTAAAAGCTGCCAGTGGATTGCATACGTGATAGAGGCTTAATAGGAGCAGACCTTAATGTAGTAAAAGGTTCATGGAATCATTTAAACAGGCACGCTTGTTTTGACTCACACTTCACCATCAATCTGTCCCAAATTACAGTTAAAGGGCAAATATTATCATATTCTCGAGGCCCAAACCCATAAATATTGAAAGCATGAGATGTGAATAAATCATAATCATTTCTTTTCAAATTAGATAAGTCATTTTAAAAGCACCCACAGACGACAAATCACACAAGAAGTAAAGACGATCATGAATGATGACATGTCATGTAGAGCTGCAGTCCCTTCTGGGCCTGCAGATAAAACTGGAACTGTTTTAATAAAGAGCTGAAAGCAGCAGCTCATTGCAGCCAGACATCAAAAGATGGAGTGAGGGTCCAAACCTTCCCCAAGAAACCCGTTGTGCATTTTTCACATGTATCCATAAAAAGTCTCTGATAACCTCGAGTTGGTCCAAAACTCTTAATTAGAAGCAGCAGAAGCGCTAGCATCACTCCGTGGTGTGTGTGTGGGTGTGTGTGTGTGTGTGTGTGTGTGTGACTCCTAGCATCACTCCGTGGTGTGTGTGACTCCTAGCATCACTCCGTAGTGTGTGTGTGTGTGTGTGTGTGTGGCTCCTAGCATCACTCCGTGGTGTGTGTGTGTGTGGGTGTGTGTGGGTGTGTGTGTGTGCCTCCTGCCCTCAGGTTCTCAAACCAAACTCTGCAGACACAAAACTCAACAAGAGCTCAGCTGCCTCACTGTTGCACCTCCACTCTGGGAAAAGCGTCCTTATTTTCTACATAAACTTGAAAGCCTTATTTATTTTAAAGACATTTTCCCTCAAGCTTCCTTTTTTCTAAGAATTTTTTAGATTTTGTACACATGTAGTTATCAGCTTAAAAACTGTAAAAGGTGTTTGAAAACTGAAGGTTAAGCTGCTACAACCAACGAAAAACAATAGTGTTTGATTACATGTCTGCATGTAGACAGCAGGTCGCTTCAGCTGCAGCATGTTGGTGAGGTAGAAATGGAGAAAAGAACGAACGCTAGCAGCCCGGAGACAAACTTTGACTCAGTTATTTATAGTTTTTATCTCACATTATGACAAATGCGTTGAAAATATTTTTTTCCAGCAAGTTAATCTAAAGCTGTTGAACTGCCAGATTAATTAGCATTTATATATTTCAACTTTGATAACACAAATTGATTATTTTTTTTAGATTTGAGGAGTTCAGGAAGCCCAGGTTGCCTTGGCAGCTGCCTTCAGGTCATCTGCACATCCTGGCTTATTTCCTGATGCTCCTCAGGTTTGCTGTGGGAAAGATTTGCTGGCCACACCAGGGATCACAGTGATGCTACCGTAATGCAGCTATACTAAAACCTTTGGCAGTGTTGACAGGAGCTAAATCCTTCTTATAAATACAACTAGCTTCTCCATAAAGCTTGCCATCAGATGGGAACATGATGCTCTAAAATATCAATGTAAACCAACTTCCATCAACAATTTAACTTTTTCAGAAAAATTCTACAGATTGAGACACATCTATATGGAATGAATAACAACACAGGCGTTGCCTGTAATATGCAAATAGAAGTTTTTTTCAGATGTAGTTTGATATACCTGATAACATTTTATCTTATATCTGCAGTATTATGCCAAATTCTGATAAGACTTCTTTAGTTTTCATTGACAAATAAACATAACCGTCATAAACTGGTGCAATGATGGTTAAAAAAAAAAAAAAAACAATTATGCAAAAATATCTGTTGTGGTTTTCTGAGGCGAGTTCTGGGTCCAACTGGGTCAGAGGTGAACTAAGACTGCACCTTCCCATCAGTGTCACCGCAATGTCAAGAAACAGCCAGTAACCAAGGCAACAAAGTGATCCTTCATTTCTAACAGCCTCCAAGAGGCAACAAATTGGTTTGTAGATGATATGGACAAGTTGGGGAGGGGGCAGTAATCTTGTTAGATGCCATCTCTGTTGATAAAGCCTGCACCCCGAGGATGGAAAAAAAGCTTTAAATCTTTGGTGTCATCTTCCTTCAGCAAGCTTTCCGGATGTTAACAAATAATGGAGCAATAATGGATGAATAATACGTCAAAATCACCCGGCTTGTGCTTAAGGCTGGATCATCTATATGTGTGTGTGTGTGTGTGTGTGTAGAGGGGGGGCAGTGAGCTAAAAGCTATTTGCCAAGCTCTGGGAGTTAGCGAGCTGCCTCGCCAGCTCCTAATATCCTCATAAGCAGCCGAGGCTGACCTCACTTAATGAGGATTAATGCAGGATCAGATTGGAGTTTGTGCCTATCGAGACGCACTTCTGCGTGCCCACTCCCACCTGCTCGTAATTGATTGCACTCATTGAGGGTCCATGTCCCTGTGCAACCTCTGTGAACATGTGTTAAATGCTGCTTGTATGAAAAAGAAGATTCAGTTTAGACACAGAGAGAGATGGATAGAGAGAGAGAGAGAGAGAGAGAGAGAGAGAGAGAGAGAGAGTCAGATTGGGATAGGGAGAGATGGAAGATGGGTAATAAAAAGAGCGAGGATGTTCAGGTCATGTGAGCCCTGGAGAGCGGGAAGTAATGGAATATTGAACTTTATTTTGACGGGTACCACTGCCTCTCTGCAGATGTATCAGATCTATGTTTATCATTATGTTGCTATGGGCAACCAAGAATGATTAAAATCAGAGCAGGTTAGTTGAAAGTCCTTGGGTTTTAAAACAAAAACTCTGCTTTCCTGGTACTGCCATGTCACTTCTCAGTCTAGTCGTTAAAATCTGTCTGTGATGTAATTTTATGGTTTAGTTGCTGTGAATTCAGACTACCTCACTGATTGTTTACATCAAACCCTTCAACACCAAAAAAAATCAATCTAGTGCAGCATAAAACATTAAAACCCCGCCTCTCATTAGGCAAAGGTTTCTGCAGAAAGTGGAAATATTTGACTCATCGCTCACAGTCATAAACACGACGTTTCCCCAGGTTTCCAGCATGTTGTTCTCTCTGCTTTCTCAGAGGAGATGTTCCACATCCTGATTTTCCTCTCTTACATCTAAATATAAACTTTAACGGCTGCTGCACAAAAACAAGATAAAAAAATGTAGATGTCACCGAGACAAATTATCAACATTTGGAAATGGTTGAAGTGTTTTTTTTTTTTTTTTTTCGTCCAGTGGAATGTATATTAGAGCCAGTCATTGTCTAGGAATGGGGAGGTGGGTTTGGCGGCTTGGTGGGCGTTGAGGAGGCTGTCTCAGTGGGGGCCACTAGTCATACTGGCCCCTCGGTCAGGCCCTCCATGGGCAGAGTGGTGGCGTTGTCGACGGGCTGCGGGTTGTCCTGGGCCGGGGGGGGCGCCCTGCTGGCCGCAGCCAGGCTGGCGTAAGGCAGGTGGCAGTCCATGTGCAGGAAGGGGGGGTAGTGCTGGCGGTAGCTGATGTAAGCAAACAGCAACCCGATCACTCCTCCCACAAAGGCATCTGCAAAGACACACAAACACGTTTTAATGACACGGTTCTCAAACTGTGGCTCAGGTACCGCTGGTGGCGCCTTTAGAGATGCTGGTATTATGTGGGAGGTGATTACAGACACATTAGGTGTACGGAACACCAACAGACTCTAAAATTAGAACCCAGATCTGGGAATTAAATGAACCAATCTAAACTGTGTTTGGGTTTGAAAACCTGAGGGATTTCTTAATGGCCATGCTCTCTTTTCAGGCTAACAAGTGTTGGAATTACAAGCTAATAACAATGTTCAATGACCAGCCACATTATTAGGTACATCTGTCCAAAAGCTTGTTTACACAAAGAGCAAACCAGCCAATTTACATGGCAGCAACACAATGCATTTAGACAACCTGATGCAGTCAAAAAAGACTGGCTAAAATTGAACTGAGCATGGAGGCAGAGCCAGAAAACCAAACCTGATCTACAGGAAGTCATCTCACTGGTTGACAGAAAAGGTCTAAAAAAAGTAAGAATGTCCAGGTTGCAAAAGGTTCTGGACCAAAAGCTTTGCTGAAATCAGAAGTCTGAGGAGAATGAGCAGCCTGATTTAAATTTAGACCTTGTTTTTTTCACAAACAAGGTGGACAGACAACCGTTCCTAAATACCAAACACCTCAAACTATAAAGCAGCTGGGCTGCAGCAGCAGAAGAGCACAGTGAGCCTGTCAGTAAACTGAGGCTAAAATAACAGAAGGGTGTCAGCTTTGGGCAGAGCCAAAATGGAAAAATGTTTAATGAGTTTTGATTCAGAAGAAAGGGCCAGGATTTGGAGTAACTAACATGAAAGCTGCCTTGTGCCAACAGTTCAGACTGCTGCGCCTCAAATGACCTGAGAATATTTTCTTGGCAGCCTTTTAGGCCAAACTGTGAAAATTTCAAAGCCAGCTTTTTACCATATCTGGCCACTGAGTACCCATGTTAGGATGAAAACCTCCAGCAGGATAATCCACTGCAGTACAAAACCTCAGTCAGCTTCTTGACCATCACAGAGGATTCACTCTGTTTCTTACACCTTGTTGAATATATGCCACAAAGAATTAAATTCAATTGTGGAAAGGCTCCAGTTACATTATAGCAAGATCGGCCTAATTCACTGACTGGTGAATCTATTTATTTGCACTCACACAGAAATAAATACTGTGTATCTATTTGGAATGGGTGAAGCAAGTATTTATTTTTTTAACATGTTGAAAGGAAATAATTTCTCTTTGATATTCTCCTATTGCCATATATTTATTTTTCAATATTAAACATTTTTTCTTCTGCCATTCTGAATTATTTTTCCACCACAAACACAAAGGAGAAACATCCACAGAAAGTGAGAACAAATGCCTCAACATTGACCTGAGCAGCAGGCTACACTGGAGACGCTGCAGTGAAGCCGAATAAAAGGGACAGAGCAGGCTGCACTTCTTCACAACCCCTCAGTCCTTCAGTGTTTGCTGTAACAGGCTGCATGTCTTGCATAAGTCTGTTGTGGAGAGTGAAATTTCAGCATTAGAGCCGATGACCTGATGCCTTTGGAGACGATTCAGTAAAGGAGGATGACCACGAGCATCCTCTTCATCAAACTGTTATACTACCGAGTTTCTTCAGTCAGAGGCAACAGGAGCTGCATCTCCATTAATCAAAACTTTGTCAAATTTTCTGCTTAATGTCAGAAAAACACAATTTCGCGACTAAAATCACACTTGTATAAGTTTGTTCACACAATAAGTCGTTAAGCTGCACCATCGTCCTCCTACAACTTCCTGTCATCTTCTTCTTCATGGTTTATGCCAGTGGCAACGTCTGGTTGTTGATCATGTGACTCGTGATGCAAAATAAGTTTTTCCATTGCAATTTTGAGAAATTAACTAATTTTAATACAGACAAAAAAAAATCACTTCATCCCAGTGTAAAAACTCTATTAAAAAATGTGAGTATTTCGAAACTGGCTTGTTTCTATTAAGCAAATTTACTTTTACATTTTCAATTTGTGCAATTTTATGGGAAATGGAAACGATGACTTCTGCAGACAATCATCAGCATATTCAACAACTTTTAAAGAAATGTGTGTCATGATTTAAAACAACTTTCAGTTGGAATAATTCAAGTATTTTTGCATTAAACTGAAATTTAACTGTAGAAACATTTGCAGTAAAGCAGAAACTCGGTGGGATTTTGTGTTTATGTTCTATTCAGGAGCTTCATTACACCTAAACAGAACATCTGCTGACCCGACGCCACCGTTGCGTGTTGCCCTTAAATCCTATATGCAAAGCAGCCATATTGGATTTTCAGGATGTTATCTAAAATCTCCAACTCTTTTATTAAAAACCCATCTCCAGTTTACGCCTGTCTACATGATGGTACAAAACGCAGCATTATCTGCAGTGATCCTGGTTTGAAGGGATTCCCTTCCCCCTGTAGGAGGGTGGTGATAAATAACACCTGCAGTCGTGGAATGGGCCTGGTTAATTAGGCATTGCTGTATGGGCTGCAATGTTTCAGTGAACATCCATCACCGCTGCCGAGTTTAGAGGTTGATGGAAGCAACATGAAAGGCAGAGCCATGAATCGTTGAGCTGGCTCACTCACCTCGGGCCGGGCCATCTCTGGTACTCTGTCAGAGGCTGAGCAGGTCTGTATTACAGCTGACCCCATTTTAACTATCATACATCACAAAATATAGCACTGCTGTAATGAATATTAAGCAGATATTGCTGAAAATAGATCAAACTTGAACTAAGCTTCCCTAATATCTGCACTGTAAAACAGAAGTTGAATGAAACATAAAACTGCATCACCTTCCAGTAATAAGGATCTGCAGAGCGGATGAGCCGGTGGCCTGGACGTTCTTCTGATTCCTGTCAACTGAATTTACCAGACTGTGACTTGATTTAATAGATTAGTTTAGTGATGGTGAGAGTATTAATATTCATCAAGCACAGTGTAGCATCTGGGCTAATGGGAGCTCCCAGCTTGTGTTTACACTGGCAGCAGATTGGGGACCCTCAAATTTAATGGACTGCTCTATTGCAGCTTTCTTCCAGCCGACGGAGAGCGAGCAGGAGGGAAACGTAGATCCAGGGAGGATTCAGAAAATGATGGGCTTTCTTGTAAATGCTGGAATTGTGTTGTTTTGGTTATAAATAAATAAAGGCAGGTTGTAAAAAGAGCTGTTGGGTTTGCTGCCAAGAACATATGGCTTTCTAAAACTAATTAACACAATGTGATGGAGCTGTCATCATGTTATTTCTTTTCTATCTGAAACCCACACACCCATGCAGTTCTCCCTCCCAGTCCCCCTCAGGTCATTCTTTTAGTTTTCCAGGAGACACATTTAAAAAATTTAACGTTTTAAAACTTGTGCTGGTTTGTTCAGTTTTGTGAGGATTCCTCCTCATTTTTGGGGTTTGGATTATTTCCTTGTTTATATTTTTATGTCTCACCATACTCTCTTCATGTCTCCTATTTTTGGTGATAATTTTTGGTAATGTGTTGCCATTAGACTTAGATAATTCTCATGTTCGGCTCTTTTTGCTGTTACACTCCGTTCTGTTCCCTTCCCTCTCATTTTGTAGTTTCTCAGAGTTTTATTTCAGCTCCTTTATGTTAATTATTCATCTTTCTTCAGCTTGACAGTTCTCTCCCTCCCACAGCTGTCCCCAATCACCTGATTTCATCACCTGCATCTGATGCTCTTCTCCTGTCTTCCCTCAGTATTTACGTCCACAGGTTCTCATTGTCCTGGTTTCACTGCCCTCTCCTCTCCACTCCCTTTGCAAATTGTTCCTTTTGTTTATTACTAAATATTTGCTGTGACTGATATAATTTTAAATAACATTCCAGCTTACAGCGATGACTCTGTAAAGTCTAAACACAGACATAACGGCATTGTTGGTTGGACCTTGCCAGTGGTGTTTGTAGTCACACGTCCTGGACAGAGCAATCATCATGGCGCTGTAAAGAGGTAGAACCATGGCACAAAGACGCCAGCTGCGACCCCGGCCCCCATCTGTGAAGCACTGCAGCTTTCCGGCCAGGTAGAAGGAGGTAAACCCGAGTCCAGAGAACGCAACTGGAAGGCAGAAAGAGACGACGTCAAGCAGATCAACAGCTTTGTTCCAGAAAAGTTTAAAAAAAAGACCAAGTTTCAGGGTATTAGTAATGGAAAGTCATATGCCTGCAGGTGAAAGATATTTAAAAAAAAAACCTTTTAAAATGATTAAAGTGTTTTTTGTAACTGCAGGTAATTTAGCAGCAGGACAGAAGCAATCATGTTAGGTCCTAAACCAAGGCTGCAGGTTTCTAACTGAAGGTAATCAGTGTGCATACCAAATCACAAAATGATCTTAAAGACCGTGCCAAGCGCAAGATTTGTAAACATTTAATCAATTACATTGGCCAGCAGCTCACCGCTGCACATGGCAGCCAATACTGAGATTTCACAGCTCTGTGCTACATGAATGTGAACGGACAGCAGGCCTGAGCATTAAGCAACATCTGCTGGGAAGTAGAAGAGGAACAGCGGTGGTCTAATTGTGGGAATTAAAGGTTGAACAGTGGAACCATTTGAGTTTTTGCTGAAGCAAAGCGATTTGATGTTGCAGCAAAGCAAACAGCCGGCACATTTGTCACTCAACTAACAAGCTGGCCAGAACACATGACAGAACAAGAGCTCTGAGAAAACAGAGAGGAGAGCAGGGAAACAAAGTCTGACTGTCTCCAGGACTCTCCCTATTCAGAACAAATCATCCAGACCTCGATGTGATGAGGGATTTGTCTGATCTAAATAGTTTGATTCTTCTGTGAAACTAAGTTCCTTAACATAGTTAAAAGCCATTCAAATGTCAACCTCAAATGGCATGCTAAATTATTTATACTCAAACTTTGTTCAGTTTGTCACGAGTCATGAAGGCCAAACTGGAAACTTAGAAAATGTTTGGTGAAACACGACCAAAATGAAACTTTTTAACATCACTGCAACATGCTAATCATGATGGAAAACCACACTCCACACTGAAACACGGTGATGGCAGCATTATGCTGCTTCTTTCACAGGAACAAGGAAAACAGGACAACTGTGGAGAAAATATAAAAAAGCCTGCAAACAAATGTAGTGAGGCTTCACCTTCAAACACAACAATGAACCTGAAGACCAAAGCATCTATTAGAACGGTCCAGTCAAAGTCCAGATCTTAATCCAAACAAAAATCTGTTGGACTTTTCTGTCCATAAATGCTAACACATGCTCTGTTCAATGAGGTTTTCAGCTGCAGTGAAAGGTTTTTCTATAAACTGCTGATCCCAGCAGCTTTTCAGGTTTCCATTTGTAAAACTGTCCTAACATTTTACAGTCATGCACCACTTTGCATTTATTTATCAAATGAAGTAACCTTGAAGTTGGTAGTGTGACAGGGACACATTGTGAAGAAAACACTGGGCATGAAGACTTTAGCTCAGCCTGTTGTTCAGACTGAACTCCCAAAGATTCAACATTAAATCAGTTTGGATGTAAATGTGAGACATGACTGACACTGAAAGCAAAACATTTCCATCCATTCAGAATAAAAGTACATTTATTATTTGTGATGTAGTTAATAAGAGTGAAATGTAAAATTAATGGCTGCCTTTTCTCAAATTAAGTCTTGTAATCACAAAAAAATCTACATTTTATTTCTGGCACTGTAAATTTCTAAAACCTAAATTATAGATGAGACCATTCAGCTAAACTCTACCTAAATGTGTCTATTTCTCATTTTTACATGATAATTCCTCTCTAGCATTATGCTAAGGCAAATGACTTGTTAATCCTCCTCCTCATCATCATCATCAGATCTTGCTCTTCAAGGAAAATAAATGATTTATGAATCACTTTGTTAGTTTCAGTAACACTTTCACTCCTTCATCCATCCACCTCTCACCAGCTCATTGCCGGGGGCAACATGGGAATCTGTGTCTTGCCCAAGGACATTTCAGCATGTAGTGGAACTAGTTCATTTTTTTATTAAACTTCACAGTTAAAAACGGTAATGTCTTCCTGCAGCCTGGACCAAATGGGAGTTTATGTGACTGAATTCCTCAAGAGCAGGAAGAACAGAACTAATAATTTATGAGTGGAAAGAAGATGGAAAACCTGCTGCAGATAAAATTAACACTTTTCAGTTTGGAGAGAGCTACACAACACCCACACAGATTAACTGATGTTTTTTAGTGACTAACCTTTACTTTAAAGTTCCTCAGTCTGAGCATCCCTCAGAGACCATCCATCTCACTCTGAGGTGACGCCTTCACATCCCAAACCTCGCAGCAGCCCACACTATTTGTCTTTTTGGCTCTAAACAAAGCTCAGGCAATTTAATTTGTCCTTTGGGAGGACAGAGTTACATTATCTTGGGAACTTACTCAGTCCCACTCTGAACAGTTTAACTTTCAGCTTCCAACAAGAAATTAACTTTAAATGTAAACATTTGTAAAAATCCTTTAAAGCAGCAGTATTATGAATTTTTCAGGTACATAGTGCCATTTTATTACAGAATAAAGTAACTGTCACGTTAAATTGTAAAAAATATGCTAAATATATATATATATATATATATATATAAACTCTGCATCTCGATAATGAGATGCAGAGCTGAAAAGACTAAGATTAGTTAATATTGGTTTCTGATGGTTTACTTTGCGACAAAGCTGTCAGGTTTTAATGCCCACTAAAGACTGAGAACCTAAACAAAGTGCATTATTATGCTTTCCATCTCTGGGTCTCTGCCATCCTCTCTCTGCTGTGCTGATCTTTGACCTTTATCGTGACCTGTGGGATATCTTTGCTAACTCCTACTAGAAAAGCTGCATATTAAACAACCACTTAGTGCCTGAGGCTGATCCTCCTATTAGCACATAAAGAGTCAACAGAAAATGTGTATTAGCATTAGATTAAAACCGCTTTGTTCTGCGTCCCGACTGTCAGAAACACAAAGACCTGAATTCTCTCCTGGTACTGAACTAATATGATGATAGACGTTGTAATCTTTGGCTAATTAAATATAAAAGATGATGCAATAGTGAAGGAGGCGGATTCAGAAAATAATCTGGTCAAAGGATTAATTGAAGCATTGCTAATGCTAAAGATGGCATCTTTCAGTGGAGTATATCCATCAGTAACATCAGCTGGGTTTTTATGCACAAAGGGAAATGGTGAAATGAATATGAATGTGATGTGAGTCGTGCTTCAGGACCTGTTTACGGGGTGCAGTGGGTTTAGTGAACTGGTATTTATTGCTTTGTTTTTCTCTTTTAGGAGAATGCCACAACGAATTCCTGTTATTTAGTTTGCTTCAGAGAGGTGGAGGAATCTAATCAAGGACAAGGGAGAAGCCTTCAAGACTATCAACTGGAGTGGAAACAGCTCAGGCGTTTAAAAGCCATCAGGACACCAGCTCCTCACACGTCTAAAGGTTCTGTATCTATCATTGATAACTTTATAAAATGTCCTGTGATGCACATAAAACGTCTACTAACTGATATAATCAGGGGTGCAAAACAGCAAAAAACAAACCGAAAAAGCAGAAGATAGATGCTCATATATTTAAAAGTAAATTAAACAATCATAGTTCCTATTAAAAACAAACAATATGTTAAATATTAAATAGAAGGTAAAAAGAAAAAAAAGCTCTTAAACTGAAAAGTTCATTATATAAAACTAAGTGGCTTAGTTCAGGGTTTAATAAGAAATATAATGTTGTTTCTTGTTTATATAATCCATTCTCTATAAAATAGCAAAGACAAACTTTTTAGCCATAATATTAAAACTTGTTAAATCAACAAAGACCCTGGAAGGACGAGCAGAGATAGAAAACAGATGGATGTTTATGAGCTGGCAGCCACATGTCAGCCTTCACATCTAATGAGTCTGAATTTCGTACCACAAACAAGAAAAAGTGGCATAAAAATAAAAAGCATCCTTGAATCTTAATGCTGAGCTACAAACAATCAAACTGCATTCAGTTTTTTATGTGCTCCTTGTGCCTTTTCAAATCTTTTTGGGCAATAAATGGGATTACTTTTGTTCTGCAGATGTCATCTCAGTGATTTTGTTGCAGCTTTTCAACCTGTTGCTTTGACAAATCTAATCCAGATCTGCAGAGTTTCTAATGTTTCTAATGGGAACCAGCGAGCGCCTCAAAGCCTTCCATGCTTATGGAAGGTGTGTTGAGGAGCATTAAACTTTAATCTGAAATCTGACTGGAAGTGCTTTAAAACTCAATCAAAACTAAATGTGTAAGGCATCTGATGTCTGGGTGTGTTACTGTGTAACAGTAGCATTATGTTTGATCTGATGCTGCAGGTTTAAGGCCGTCACGCTCAAACCGTGATGCCAGCAAATCACAAACCATGCAGCCAAAGGCAACTTCTTTCTACCTGAACGTTCTGCCTGATTGAGCATGGACAAGACAAACTATTCCAGTTAAAATCAGCCTGTCACAGTAAAGACAGCAGACTGAGAGATTTCTTTCTCTAAAGATTTATTTTCATTGTTCAAAATAGGCAGAGCAGGGACAGAACTCTGTATACATGTAATATTAATGGAAAAAGGCTTCAAAGTAAAAATAAAAATCAATTCATTCATGTTTGAGGGGAGTTTAAACAGCTAAAAAAAATCCAGCTGCTAATGAGGTAGAAAATGAACTATTCTGATCCAGCAGTTCTTGATATTTTTGAAAAGCTTGTAGATTAAATACAGTTATTTTATCTTGTTTATCTCTCAGCCTGAGACAACAATAAAACTGATGTTGCCTCTACAGTATAAAATTTTTAAAAAGCAAGATCTTGAGCTCCATTTTTACCAGTTAGTGTTTAGCACCATCTCTGTTGCTAGGCAACAGGACATAAGTCCTGCATCGGCCAGATCCTCAAAGACTGCCACTGGATTGGGACACCCTCCCAAGATATTTGGATCATGTCAGTTATTTAAATTCCTTTTGGGATAAAAAAAAAAGAAAAATTACGTTTGATTTGAATGGAATACTTAAAATTTATTCTGTATCAAACTGAAAACGCTAACTTTAGTATTTAATACCCAATGACCAATCTCTGTAAAAATGCTTCCTACATAATATTTTTGACATTTTGTCGCTTTTTTTTTTCAGACAATTTTATCAATATTTTTTTCTCTCCAATCTGCCATGATGGCAGACACTTTTTTAAAGTTATGTTCTCTGCCTTTCCAACAGTTTGTTGTTCAGGTTTAGCTCAGGTATAACAGCTCTGCAGTCAACAAAGTATAAAAAAGTAGCAACAAAAGAATCTTTCTATTTTGTAAATATCATGTTTTAAGTTTAAATGCAGTTAGATAAGGGTTAGGGTTTGTTCACATTACACAGCACCAAAACCAAAAACACTAAATATTTCAGAAAAGCGTGTTGAATTGAAATGTTGACATTTTTGGATGTGTGAAGTGGCAAATTTGAATATACCCAAAATAACACTGTAACACACAGAGCTACATGGTGTCCACTGCACTGTGCACCATCTGCATGGACCGCAGCAAACAATCCCAGTGAACCTTTCTCCAGTCATCTCCTTTACACCAGAAGAAACGTGAATTATTGAGCATAGTGCTGAGGTGGAACAGCTTGCTACGCTGTTTGGCCCAAAATGGCCAGCAATCCTCCCTGCTTCATGTAGCTGAGCACAGCAGGAAGTCAGATGAAGGTGAAGCACTGAACGTTTTATCAGCTGTCACATATGTCAGAAGTGAAATATGCTGGACTCATTCATGACAAGTTTCCTCAGGGTCTGCATATTACATCCTTGGCAACAATAAAAAATATCTTGAGCACAATCTGTCAGCACGGTGGCATTTCTTATTAGCTCAAACTGAAACGCTACCGTTCAGTTTTAATAAGGTGGTGTGAGAGATCTGATATGGTTGCATATTGTTTTGCAGTTGCCAGCGGTGATTTCTTTACTCACAGGAGGAATGGCTGCTGGGGAAGCTTTTGCGCCCTTCAGACACCATCTCCGGCTCGCCGGTGCACAGCATCTTCGCATTCATTTGACCATCTGGGAAACAGCGCTGGAAGTAATCTGGCCTTGGTCTGAAAAATTAGTTTTCATGTGATTACAATGAGTTAAGAGAACAGCTACTATAAGTCTCAAAATACGGAGTGACTGCAACTTCAACCTGAGCATCATTAGCTGTGTTTCCATTACAAATGTGTGCAAATTCTCATCATTCTCCAACTACTTCCTCTTATTCTTCATGGTTTGTGCCAGTGGAAATATCTGGTTGTTAGTCAAACTTGCAGTTTTCCTAAATAAACCAAAATTGATACGGCCAAAAAAACACCTCATTCTAACATTAAGTTGATGTTTCCCTTATGCAAATCTATTTTCTAAATGTCAAACTGCACAATTATGTTGTGGATGGAAAAGCAGCTACTGACAGCACTGTGAAGTGACTTGTTCAGGATACCTGCCAACAATCAGCTTGATAGTATTTGTGAAGACTCCATTTAATGCGAGTGCCAGGGACACAGCTGAGGACAGAAAGGACAAAGATTAAAACAAATCTTACATTGTCTCATTAAGTAGTAGTACAAACCTCAGTCACAGTTTTATACAAGTTCTGGTCAGTTTTGCACACTTTGTACAAACATGACGTTTAGGTAAAATTAGATCCAGTCATTTAGGAGTTCAGAGTCCAAGCCTCCAGAAATCAGTCGTTCTCAGTAACCAGACCTTCTGTGTGAAGCAAAGCGTAGAACAAG
Organism: Poecilia latipinna; assembly: GCF_001443285.1. NCBI lineage: Eukaryota > Metazoa > Chordata > Actinopteri > Cyprinodontiformes > Poeciliidae > Poecilia > Poecilia latipinna. The sequence goes on along the minus strand of NW_015116423.1, from coordinate 12,928 downwards.
GAGTTGGTTTTTACCAGACTGTCTGTTTCCTGAAAACACTAAAGAGTTGATACGTCTGAGGAAGGCAGTTAACAAGAGAGAACAAAGACATTTATACCCACAAAATCTACATAATGCATTTAGAAGAACTGAAAATGTTGAGTTTCATCATTTTTATAGCTGCTTTATTTTCTTCAGAAAAAAATAAATAAATAAACCTGACTTTGTCATGACAACAGATTATTATTATGTTGTTGTTTTTTGTCTTGGTATAAATGGCTTGCTTCACTGGTAACTGAGGGAAATTTAATGAGTAAACAAAATAGTTTCCTCGTAATGGTTACAGCAGCACTAATAATCCACCTGCTTCAATAAAAGCATCACATTTATGCTTTGTTTTCATGTTGAGTTATGAATCTCCCCTAACATTCACACAGATATTGTCAGTTGAAATCTAATTAACCAAACACCCATCTGTTCTCCAAAATTGTCTGATATTGTTGAAGAAACAAAGTGTGTTCCTTGAGATAACAAATTCATTCATCTTGTTTAAAGAAAACAAAAAGTCGATACCTTGTGAAAAGGAGATGCATCGACTCATTATCACAAGAAAAGCAGCTTTGCTTTGTTGAGACTTCTACGGTGTCAGATTCCCTCTGTTGGTTCATCAGTCTGTGTGTGATGTGTGTGATCTTCACCCCATACAGCTCTGCAAGCTTTCTCACCTGTTTGCATCAACATTTTTAGGGCACTGCAAAAAATCTAACATAGGTTTCTGTCCAGTTCTCATCAGATCATGAAATTTATCACTCTATTATGAAAAAAAAAACACTTTGTTCTCTTGCGCGGGATGTTTATCTTCTTGATGTTCAAAGTATTTCTGTCCCTCTGAGCAACAGATCAGATCCTCATTGAAGGCAGACGAGTCTGAATCTGAATCTGAATCACTCCGAACTGGTTTGAAGTAAAGTTAGCTAATGGCTCAGTGCGTTTAGAAGTACAACGTCGTTTAACTCCGAGATGAACGAATAAAATAAACACAATGTCAAAATTAAAAATCAGTCAGAAACTATAAACACCCCTGTTGCTTTCATGATATTTAAGATGTAAAATTATTCAATTTAACAACAGCAAAAAGTAGGTCTAGAACGATAAATTGTTTTGGGTTATCAATGTTCGACATGGAGAATTACATAAGCTGTGCTGTTTTCCATTGCTTTTTGGAGATGTGATTGAATTCATGCCATCTTTGCTTCTTAAGATTTTATTCTTTATTATTCTGTTAATATTTACAGTGAATACATGTTGGATGGAACATCTGAAAAGTTACAAAAGTCTTATTGCAGCTCAGACATTTAGAGAATGGCAAATTACAAAGGAGTCCAAATGCTAACAATCTTTAATTTAAAGTTATTATGAAGTAGCAGGTCAAATTACTTATTGTTGTTCGATTTTAAACAAATCATTGTTCAGTCACTTTAAACATGGATTTTAAGGCCAGTTAAAGACCTAAGATGTAAAACATTAAACTCTTGCTAATATTACAATTCATGCAGCTTAAAAGAGCGAAAACATGGAAGGGATTTCCCTGAAGACGTGGATTGCCACAGGCAAAATCTGACTGTGAAAGAAATAAATGGCTCATTGTGATGGGAGAGAGGAAACATAATGTTGGTCAGTAGGTCAAATTTGCACTGAAACTGAATGTTCACTTAATTATCTATAAGGAGTCCAGTGGCTCTCATAGTTAGAGGAGAGAACCTGCCCTACATGTTACTCCCAGTGGACTCCAGTGGGACTTAGTTCATCCTGCTCAGACGTCTCGGAGTAAATCCAAGAGTTATCCAGCCTTCTGTTACTTCCTATTGCACAATAATGGATTGGGGACTTTTGCTGAACAAAACCAGCAGTAGTTATAATAACCAGAATGTATTTTATGGTTCCAATGCTGCGGACCTTATTGGAACTGTCTTTGCCTTACTGGTCATAAGTGCGTTCCTAAAACTGTCTGACAGCCTGTGAGCTTGGTTTCATCCTGGTGACTGGAAACCGTGCAGTAGTTGAATGGTTTTAAAGTAAAAATGAATCCTCCTAAATTGCTTCATGGTTCCAGAGCTTTTTATAACTGTCTGCAAATAACAGAGCTGAGGAGAAGCTGGAGTGATTGGCCCGTTCATGAACCCAGACATCCGAACATCTGCTGCATTCATCTTCCCAGTGTATCCAAACGACATTAATCTGTTTGAGAAAATGATCTGTGTCACATTCAGATTGTGTTCAGTTGCCCTTGAGTCTACTGAGTCGGTCCATCCATCCATGCTTTGTTTTAATGAAAAAATAAATATTCTATGTCAGCAATTTTGACATATTTTCCTCATTACTCCGTGGCAGGACATTTTTTACTTTTCATATTTTGTCATTGTCTTTGCAGTCACAGTAACATTTACAGTTTGCCTGAAGCATCTAATTAACAGTGCAAACATTTCCATGTTGCTTTCAGTCAGTCTGCAGGTGAGGATGATGAGGGTTTGCTCTTCTTCTCAGCAGCATTCAGGATTCACTCAGCTTTTCTCCAACATCCACAGCGGTTGAGTCTCATCAGGATTCTCACTCCTGTTACTTTGACGCCGTTCATCTCCTCTGTGCTGAGCTCAGTGGAGAGCTTTTGGATGTAGGAGTCAGATAATCTGTTCCAGGCGTCTGATCAGGATGCCTCAGGGTAGAGGCATTATTTTGAAATCACGCAATAGGAATGCTGTTGGGAACTACTGCATTGACGCCATCCTATGTCCTCCCTTCTTCCTGTTCATCAGTGCTTCCAGGACTGACTGAGACATTTGCTTAATACTGAATGTTTCCCCATGAGGTTTTTGCAGCAGATTGTTTAAAGTCTGTAGGTTTTCATTTTTTTTATTATTTTTTATTTTTGCACCTCTAGCAACTCTCAAACCATTTTGCTCTGTGTGTTTTAATCTGGGCATCCACATGTTGTGAGAGGAAACATGATTCATCAGACCAGATCACTGTCAGCCATTGGCTGTGCTCCAGTTCTTGTTTTCATGCTTCCATTGCTGTTTTTTAGCAATAGAAAGTGGTCAACATGCCCAAGCTGACTGATCTGTTGCTATGCAACCCCATAGCTAAGGTCTAATGTCCATTTTGACACCTTCAGATCAGAAGTAGCATGAACTTTCCCTACAGTTTCAGCTCCAGCGGCTCGTCTGTTGGATCAGACCAAATGCAGCAGCATCAGTAACCCTTGGCTGCTCATCCCCTGCTGTCTGTTCGTTCCCTCCATGAACCACTTCTGGTCGACTTTGGCCTCTGGAGACCTGCTACATCCCACAAGAGCTGCATTGTGGAAATGTTCTGATCCAGTCATTCAGTCATCACAATTTCAAACCTGGAAAACTTCTGAAATCCTTACACTGCTCCATTTTCCTGATCAAAAAAAAGAAGAGGGAAAATGCCTGATATTGCCCACTACCTGTAATGAAGAAATCTGTTCACCTGTCAGTGGTCATAATGTTATGCATGATCAGTGTACTCATTATGGAGAGAAAATTATCTAAATCAAGAAAGGTTTTATTAAAATAAAGCTGTAGAATTGACAAATGAGTCCAAACATGAAAAGACCACAAACACTCCCCCACATAAAGCGAACAGTAGCATCGCTCTGTGATATCACATTACCAGGATGGAAAACAGTGTTTCAACTTTATAATCACGATTAAAGTCAGCGCTCCGGAATCATCTTTGACTCATTCTCAGTGAGTAGTCTGGTGGGAAATATGACCCTCAGATGGCTTCATTATATTCTGACTCAGAGATAATCGCGTAATTAAGCGGCGTGACTTCTGGAATGATAAAAGATTATTAGACGACTTTTCAAAACGTTTTCCTTTCTACCATGAAGTAGAATACGGAGCGTGGCAGAAAGCAATGTACCACACAATATATGCCCATATATCAGCAAAAGTAAAGAGCATAAACTTACCAAGCATAATCTATTTAAACCTAATTATGTCCTGTAATCTTGTTTGCGTTTCTGAAGTAGAGAGCCCTGGGGGATACTTTCCAAAGTGATACATTTGGAACTGCAATGTGAAAGCTTCTGACATGAAAAATTAATATGTCTGTCAATGTTTTAAAAATAAACAACTTTACACCAATCTGAGTAATTAATTTAATATTTTTCTGTGTCATTTTAGAGATAGTTTCTTAATGCCATCCTCAGAACTCGGATCTGTCTGACATCTGTCATAAAATGCAGAACAGTCTTCCTTCCTTTAGTTCTTTGTTCTCCTGAGTTTCACAGTTTTCTAAACTGGTTTGCAGAAGTCCTTCTCTGCAGGCGGTGAGGGGCTCGTTAAATTCTCCACTGCAATGTAATCTCTGCTGCACTGAGCCACTCGCTTTCCACCTGATTCATCACTGTGTGTCTCTTTAATTGGATTTGTGTTAAACTTTCTTAATGCCTTGCAGCGCCGATGCCTTTTTCTGGCACTCAACCTCAAGGGAAAGTAGGAAAAAATGTGTGTGAAACCACTGGGTCCTGGTAGAGAATGAAAGAAGATGCTTTAAATTGATAATAAGTAAATACTTGGCTAAGAGCAATATTCATGGTGGCATATTGACAGACACACGAGGTCATAGAGTTTAAAGATCAGCGCCATAATGACTAATGAACTCCTTACATTTGGCTAGATCGCTTCAGGCAGAGGAAGGAAAAAGATATTGAGCTGAAAGAAATTCTAACAAAATTTGTTCATTGCTGAAGCATAAAAAATCAAATAAAGCGTGGGCAGAAACTTTTGTATAATACATATGCTGTTACTAATACAGACCAAATCATTCACATTCCAAGGCTTCTAAATTTCATGTAAGTGTAGCAGGGAATGCATTTAGGAAAAACATTTTGTTGTCATGCAAAGAAAAACATTTTCAGCACTTTAATCATGAGAACTGAAGGGAAGATTTTCACGCACCTAAACAAGCCTCCTTGATCTCCGTCTTGTCCGTTCTCTGAATTATCTTCACCACGAATATCACTGCCAGTGGAGTAAGGAAAGAAATTGCCTGTAAGGAAATAAGACAGAACAACAAAATGGTAATAATTACAGTGATTTTAGGGCTCCAGGGGATCTGTTCAACACGAAAACACTCCTGCATTAACTTGTGACCTGAACCTGTCAAAACTGAAAAACCCAACAACTGATTTTATTGTTCAGTGGCTCTTCCAACCAGCACTCAGAGTTTCTGTCTAATTTGAGCTCAGAGGTAATAACTGTTGCCACAGAAAGTATTAATTAAATCCAGAATGAAATTGTTTTATGTTTCTGCCCTAAGCAACAGCTGATTTAGAGATAAGATTCTCCAAATCTTCATGGCTTTAACACAGAAACTGCAGTGTGTGGCAGAAGCAAGTAAAGAGACTATGAAATTTGCACCTAGTCAACACAATACACACACATACACACGCATACACACACATACACACACATACACACGCATACACACGCATACACACCCCCACACACACACACACACACACACATACACATACACACACATACACACAAATAATCCAAACGGTTGAAAGAACGTAAGTTCCTAATCTTAATGGCTTGTCTACTTCGATGTCAGATGATGTCACTGTAGAAATATGCTGTTGTAGTATTATTATCAGTAATATTAGGAGAAGGTGAAGGAATCTTGTTTGGAGAAAAACTGCTCTGACATATGGAGGCAACTATAGGTTATTATTTTATGTCCTCCGTTTAACAGCCTCTTTAATTGGTTTGCTTCGACCTTTAGAGATTATGGATAAAAAACATCCCATCAGAGTAAATCTTTATTTGAAACTTGTAAAATACAGCCGGTGTTTATGTGAAACCATGTGACCTTATAGCCAAACGTAAGTTTATTAAATCCATTAGTGAAGAAACAATTATCTGGTTGTTTGTGAAATCTCATTAGTAATGATGAGGTTTCCAGTCGTAGTGATCATTATGTGTTTAGCAGAAAAATTAGGATATCTATATTCACAAATTATTTACGTTTAAAATCAACTTATTGGCTAAAATATTCCTGCAGTCTTGCATGTCTTCCAGATTTACAGGAGTAAAGAAAAAACCTCCTGCCACTTCTCACACTTGGAATATGCAGGAGTGACACTTGGAGCTGCCCTCCGGCCTCTACAACATTCATTATGAAGGTCACAGTGAGCCGTACTGTAGCATCATGTAAATCTTATCCATGCACTCATAGTAATAGTTAGATAACTTCTCCAGACCTTCAGGGCTGCTGTCAGAGTGGAAGTACTACAAAATGTCTGACAGGACAGATTATTTCCCCAGAAGACATGTAGCTAGGGAATAAGGGACTTTCTTTCAATTCCCGATTGATGGAAATGTCTTTCCCAAAGATTTATTGATACCCCAGCTAATAAAAACTGTCAATATTCAAAGAGAAACAGAATAATAGAGCAGAGCTAAACAGTTTGTGTTGAGGCCCATTCAGCTCTCCAGATCAATTGTCAGCTTGGAGAATTTGGCATTCATGCTTCTTGACTGGCTGCCAGAGATATAAATGACTAATGCAGTTTGAAATGCTTACAAAATTACTCATCAAATCTATCTGGCAATTAGTCACTTTGAGCTCCACCAAACAGATTGTAATTATGCTTTGACCTCTTTACTCACGCGACACTGGTTGGTCTGGCAGAAACAGACATGGTAAAAACATGCAAATACTAGATTCTAACTGCTAAGTATGCTGTTTTTAAATATAGAATGTATTTTATACACTAAGCTGTCATATGTCTGCTTGAAATGACTTCCTGTCACCGGCTCCTCAGCAGTTTAAAGGCGTCATGTGAGTGATGAGTGAGGAGTTCAGGGATCGAAGAGCCAGTCCCTCAAACTCAAACAGTTCACAATGAAGTGAGATAAATAAGCAGTCATTTTAAGCAGTTGTTTAAAATTATTTTTGCTTCATTTTATATTTTATATAAGTTAAAATCCAGTGCAACCAGACAGTCTCTTCACAGGAACTGAAATATCCAACATCACATTTAAATAGACATTTTGACTTGAGTAGAGGAAGAAAAGCTTTGAGACGCCACAAAAACTGAAAACGCACAGCGTCTTGTTGCCTGTAGGCATTTTTGCCAGCTGTTACAAATTCACTTCCCGGGAGAAAATGGAGTGTCTGACTAAAACTAAACATTTCTTCCAATGCCACAATGTTTGGCAGAAAACTAGACTTGAGGACAGTTATATCAACACAAAGAAGCTGATGTAAGAGTTGGAAGTTTTTCTTGTTCATTAAAATCTGGGATAGTTTTTACAAGCCTCAAAAATTATAGCATTAATCAAAGCAGCAGTCAGGAGACACCTCTGGAGGAGCTCCAGATATCTTCAGCTCAGGTGGAAGAATCTCTGAATGAAAATGGTAAAAGTTGCCCAGAACCAAAATACTAAGTTTAAGGCCTACAAACTGCTGGTTCCTGGAAAAATAACGCATTGCGCTGCAATTCTTATTGCACTTTTGAACTACTGGATAGATTTTCTGTCTCTCTTAACACACCATTCAAGTCATGAAACATGGTGGTGGCAGTGTCATGATGTGGGGATGATTTTCTTTAGCATGTGCAGTAACACTGGAGTCTGTCCTGTTCTTCAGGTGGTAGAAGACTGACTTTGTAATTGTCTTTATGTGTCTCTGAAGAGCCCAGCCCCTCACTGCCCCCAGGCTTTTGGGCCTGATCTGGGTGAATTAAAACTGTAAAAATACTTTCATTACTAATTAAAAGAAAGATAGCTGCCATGGGAACAGTTCCCTGACTGGTACACAAACAAACTCTGGAAATGAAAGTCAGTCTCTGAGCACCAATGATAAATAGATGGTGAGCGTTATAATATCCAATCATTAAAACAAATAAAGAAAATTCAGAGGAAGACTACTCTTTCTTTTGAGATGTGTAATGTACTTACAAACATAACCCTTTTAGGAATGTGGTCCGACTCAACCAGAGGATTCCTGTAGAGCCACAGCTCCTCCGGTTGGATAACTCTCTCAAAGGGCTCCAAGAACTCCGTAAACCTGCAAAGAAAAACACAGCAGAGTTTAGTTCTTACCATCTAACGGTTTGGTTTTTAGCTGCTAAAACAAAAAAAGACTTTTCATATATTATCTGTCCTCTGATTGGATTCAGTACCACACAGAAAAGGGTCTCTTAGTTTATTTTATTTTTTATTTTTGTGCTGTCCAAGAAAAGTTCAGGACTTTGCCTGACATCCCCTGCTGCCTTCTTGCACACTGCGTGTGAAAGAACAAATTAGTATTCTGCTGCTTTCTCCGTCCCTCCGTGGCCAGTCGGTGGTCTGTCCCACACAACCTTGTTCTTTGTCATTTTAACAAGGTCTTTTGTCACTATGGTCTAAAACAGTTCAATGCCCTCCTCTCCTTTGAAAAGAGCTCCAAGATAACTCCAAGGGCTTTAAAAACAAAAGGCTTTGAATATGCTGAATATGGTGATTTAATGAGTTTTCTTCCTAAATAATGCAAACATCAGAGGGCATGTTGATGAATGTGTGAATTTTGTTCCTTTGTAGTTTCTTGGCAAGTGTAAAAGTCAGAAAATGTTCAAACATTTATGAATAAAGGGCAATTATTTATGGTATGTTTTAAGAATCTAGTTTTTGACTGTAGCACCTGCCCTCCTTTTCTTTGAAACACATGGATTAAAATAAACTGAAATTATAACAAATTACTCTTGCTGTATGATCCTGAACTTTGGGGAGATTTTGTGGTTGTTTCTAGTGTTTAAAGGGAACTACCTGGTTACATCAGCATCAAGGTGTTTCTCAGTGGACAACAGTTTGACACACATAATAAACATATAAGCTGAAAATGCTTAAAATACCTGCAGACCACTCTGGACCACTCAGGTCTATTCTGCAAATCCAGAATCAGAACCAAACGTGGAGAAGAAGCTTTCAGTTTCCGTTTCACTAAAATGAATCAAACATCCAGAAAGCTGCAGAAATACTGAGTTAATTTAAACCAAGGCTAAATACCCATTTAGAGCGGACTTTGATTAATAAGTACTGGAGCAGGATAAAGAGTAGCCCACATTCCTAATACAATGTAATGTTTTAGATTGTTTGTTGTTTTATTTCCTCCTAATCACATAAAGCACTTTGAATTGATTTGTTGTTTGCTATGCAGATGAAATTACTTTGCTTGCCTATAATCACTTTGCAGAAACTTTGTGCCTTCATTCTCCTTTGTTTCTTTGTTACACATTTTACAATAATTCTGGATTTCTGATATTAATACGACCATTATGAGTTACAAAACCTTAACAAAGCTGAAAGCAAAAACTTGGTAAATGTCTTTCAATGTTTCATCACAAAGACCAGAATTCAAAAAAGTGGAGGCAGCTGTAACTTTTTCCTTTTCAATAACTTCCTTGATACTAAATGTGATATTAAGCAAGGAGAAACTGGAATCAACAACTTCATAAGTTCACAATTTATAAACAAACAAAAACAGGATAAAATAGTTTGAAACCACAGCCTTTTGATTTTTAAAACTGAATGTGTTTTTGTCATAACTTTCAATAATTCATACTCAAAAGAAGAATATATATAAAATTAATTTCAAGAGAAAAATGTTCAGAAGTGGTTTACCAAAAAATGTCTAAAATACATGATCACATAACGAGTTAAATGTTAAGCTAAATTTACATTTTATAGATAAACTAATTATAAAAAAATAACCAAAACATAAAACACTGCAGCTTAAAGCTGAAGGACTGGCTGTGCAGGTCACTGTGAGGATAAACTGTAGAAATTCAGCAGGAAGAGGGAATCAATTATCCAAAACTTCAACATGTCCTTCACATCCAGCTGTGTAAAACAAACAGTTAGCATTGGCTAAATATGATGAGTCTCCTTTAGGTCTCTCCAAAGTGATTGTTCAACAGAATTTCTTGTTTTTCCTCTTAGTATTTTTCACCCAAACACAGAGCCTGTGAGAAGTCAGCTTGACAAGAGACTGGAAATATGAAGAGTTCTGCACATCAGGCAGAGGCTGTGAAAAAACTATCGGTTGGTTTGGTGATAGCTGCATGTCAAGATGTCGCTACAAAGGAGAAGCCTTATGTTTCTGATTCAGCTCAGCGGTGCTGCCTTCTCTGGAAGGGGCATGCATTAAACCCCACCCTGCGAACAACGTGCCGCATGCTTCATGAAATAATCCAACTTTTTTCTGTCATCTCTGTCATGTTCAGGCATCAGCGGTTGAAAGAGTTATTTTGGTTCCTGGGGACTAATGCAGGGAAACGGAGCGCAGACAGATAAAGTCAGCTCAGACCCCAGCCTCAACTTTTAGGTCATTACATGCAGCGATGATCCACCTGTCAGCCTGGAAGGCTTATCTCACATCCAGCCCACATCCTAATTAGTTTGAGACACACACTCCCCCAAGGTATCAGCTGCAGGCAGATCATTTTTCATGGGTGTTGTTGGACTGCATGGGGTGTTTGAGTTTATTTATAATGCATATTCTTTGTTTATTTGTGTGTTATATGATTGGATGGCAGAGACGGAGCAACATCATCCAAAAATTGTATTTTACAGAAGTGGACGTATTTAAACATGCAGGAAAACATTTCACATGGAGAAGGTTTCTCCATGTGTTACATATTATTACACATGATCATTTCTGCATCTGAAACGTGGTGAAATGTTTCACATGTCACAGTTTCCACATCTGAAAGTTAATCCCATGTCAAGTGTTTATTCACATGTTGAAATATTGTTTTGTTTCCCATGTATTTGCCTGATAAAACTTATTTGACATGTAGAAGATGCCATCAAGTTACTACACTATAATTTTTACATGTCAAATCTGTCAGAAACAATTTTAAATATTTTCAACCATAAAAAATGACCCAAAATAATTTCCACATGTAAAACCTGTTTACTGCACAACCTAATTCCTATGTCCAACATTTACTTAGAAGAAAACTTCACATCTAAAATGTTTTCCACATTTTTTTCAAATATTACTAGTTGCCACCTGTGAACATGTGTTTACATACTATCACACTCTATACCTGGCACATGACCTACATTTTTATATTTCTAAACAATATACTGATGTTCACATTGGTAACATGGGTTAAACTATGACTTCATAAAAACTCAAGTTTTTGTGACTTGTTAAAAGCAGACAAGACAGTTGTACTAATGTTTGCTTAAAATTATATTCCCCTTTTGAAAGTTATTGGAGAAATACATGTTGACCTACAACAATCAGAGGACAAAGTAAGAATGTGAAACGAAGGTTAATGTCTGCTGTGCAGTGGAGCTCAGAGGGAGGAGGAGTTTCTGGTAATTAGCCTGTTGGATGTTCAACGTCAGCATGAATGCATAAGCATTTGTGACAATTTACTGGGTGAATGAGAATGAGACTCTGATTGTTAGAGCGCTGACTAGAGAAGCACTAATTAAGTTCAGTCTAATGCATTATGTATGACTTCAACATCAGCATCACAACTAATTCCAGGACTGAAATGTTCGGCTTTCAGAATTTATAGCATAGAGATGTTCCAAAAAAACATTTTCTGAGTGTAGAACCGGATTTGAACGGCTGTCACATTTGATTTTTATATGTAAGACATAAAATGACATAATATGACTGTTATTAAGCACAATAAACATGTATGTTTTATTCATAAAGAAATAAAACAGGAACAGATAACACTGAATATCTTTGTTTTTTTAGTCCTTAGAAAATATTTTCACCTTTTCATGGCTGATCACTCTAATTAAATGAAAATGAAAATCATTTTTGTCTAAAAGTCTTTTAATATTATGAATTATGTGTCACATTAGTGCCAAAGTCGCTGTTAAAAGCCTTGTCTTTTTATTCCTTTGCAGAAATGATGATTTTCAGTTTGGCTGAGGGACATTTTAAAGGTCCAGGTCCGAGTGATGTTGCTTAAATTAATCCAAAGCATCTTTTAAGATGCCAAAGTTAAAAATGTATTTGTTAATACCAGGGTTTTTACTGAAATGAGGCTGAAAGGCAGACAGTAATGCATCAGCTGGAGAACAGAAGATTTATTTTGTTTGCATAATTAAAATGGGAAAAATGTTGATTGCAGTCCCATTAGTAGAGTCTGTAGAGGTAATAAGTTACACAGCATGTGTGTCAATTTTTCCTGCTGGGAAATAATTGTAATTATCCTAAAAAAGAGACAGACAGGGAGGAGCAGGCTGAGTTTTAGAAGCAGCAATTTACCCGTTCAGAGCAACAACAATATGTAAAGTTTACAGATGGAAGAGATCCTCACTGGGGGCTTTATGGCTTTTGTTTATGATATATTTGTTATTAAATTTGTCCCTCTATGTGGTGTAAACAGGAAGCTGTGAAAGCCAGTGTTACCTTAAGCTGTAAACCCAGAGGGGAGCACAACTAAACACAACAGAGCCGTGATAAAAGCTACTGCAGTGTGAAAATCCATCAGAGGGAGAGCAGGAAGGCTTTCCCTCAAAGGCAGACTAATCAGCCGCCGTATCGCCTACTGTTAGTTCATGTTGACTCTATGTGAAACAGAGATGTGCTTTTCCTGGAATACATGTGGTTGGGATTTGTCAGTCCTATTTGTAATGATTTCTGGAAATGTTCTAACATCATCAGCCATTCCATTCGACAAACAAAATACTTTCATTTCTACTTTTTTAAGGGAAATTATCTGGATTAAGTCATATATTTTATGAAAAATGCAGTGTGTTGTGTTACAGAAAGTGCACTCAGTGATTGTCAGCTGCTGTGGTGTACCACAGGGGTGAGTGTTGGGACTATTACTTTTTAGCTTATTTATTAGTGATTCAGCAGAATGTTGCTAATCAAGTGTAAGCTGCTATTGCTA
>NW_015116422.1:31040-37480 GCF_001443285.1 Poecilia latipinna | reverse complement strand
TAAGCAGTTATGAGATGCGGCGGAAAAACATTAAACTGTTGCTGCGCCAGTTACTCAACAGGTCGTTGCTAGGTAACCAGAGTTGGGGGAGGGGACTTGGAACTGCTGGTTACCCAGCAGGTTGTTGCCAGGCAACCAAAGACTGAGTGATCCCACTGACCCAGCTTAGCTCAGCTTAGCTAAAGTCTTTTGTCTGCCTACTTCTCCCAGAATGCTGTGCAGTTCTATGGATATTTTATATACTGAATATGTAATGATATTGATGACATGTCTATTGTGATCTATATTGTTATTGATTTATTGTCTTGCCCTAATTTCTTAGCAACATGACAAATAGGGCATTTTTAATATGCAAGCTTTTCATATGTACTAAATCTCTTATTTTAAACAATATTCCAGTCATTTTTGCAGTTTTATTTCTAATATATTTAATCTGAGGCTTCCAACTATGTTTCAAGTCTCTTGTCAAGATGCACATTTCTCAAGGCCTGTCCAGTTAAAGCCAGCCAATGGAGAGAAAATAAACGATATATAAACAAATGTAATCTTAAATTACTCTTCCTGAGTCTGGTTTTAATTCTGCAGATGTTTGAATGTGGAAAACAAATCTCTAAATGGGTTTCAGATGTTCAGAAACACTTTAATGAACTCTGTCCTTCCATCCAGGCGTAAACTAGAACTCCACCTTAATGTCACGTTGCACAGATGTCCTGATACCTGCAGGGACAGCAGCAGGAAGAGCGGCCCGTCCATCGGGCTGCGACTCTCCAGGATCTTCCTGGCTCTCTGGGTGAACAGCATCGTAGAGTATTTTCCCTCCTGGCCCCATGCGACGCTCTCATTGTCATGCAGGTCATAGCCACACAAACCAGGGCCGTCACAGGACCGATAGCTGGGCAACAGACATAGAAGTTTAAAAACTAACCTGGAGTCAGACTGAGTTAATGTGTAAAGTTATACTAACTTGTAATAATCCACACTTCCTGTTAATGAACCAAAGAAAGAGTCGAAACCTTTTCTGGTGGGCAGGCAGGCCTTCCTGAACAACAAGCAACAAGGAATTTACTGTTATTAATTGTATTAGAGGCAATCAATAGATTAAATTTGTTTCTGCCTTGTTCAGAAGAAACAAATGAAGCTGAGTATTCCTGCTAGAGGAGAGAGATGCTGCATAATGTGGCATCGATCCGATACCAGATATCAGAGCCAGATTTACTGATACTTTTTATTTTAGTTTGATAAATCATCAGACTTCTGACCTTTAGGCACTTTTGTAGTTTCTCCTTTTAATTATTTTGTTAAAACCTAAACAGGTCTCAACAACAATTTTTGTGGATTGTTTTCTAAATAAAGTGCAAAAATATTATAATTTGACAGAATATCTAAGCAAATTTTTTATCGTAGAGTTGAGAAACTGCAATACTGATTTGGACTGATTGATCCGCCACTACTTCCTGCAGATATTGGGACATGGCAGGAAGCTGGACCCCAGTTTTCGGTGCAGCTGCTTGGTCAGCTGCATCGCTATGCTAGCCAGCATACCGTCTCCATGGTAACCAGCTGCTGTACTGGCCAATCAGAGCTAGCCAAGTATTACCACTCTTACTAATTTGTTGTACTTTTACTTGGTTACACTTAAATATTTCCAAATATTGATTTTCTGTATTTTGAGAAAAGAAGGAATCCTAACCGACTCTTATGTAGGAAACATTTTTTTAGACTTTATGACCAGTAACTGACATCAAAGTCGAATGCTAGCTAAAAAGGCAGGATTCGACTTTGCTACCTAATCATTAAAGTTTTATGGTTAGTGCTTTAATCATAAAACTAATGTTTATGATTAAAGCACTAATCATAAACATTAGTTCTGCTAACACTAAAGCCCTACACCAGCACAGTGTTCAGCAGAAACTAATACTAAAGCCCTACAGTAGCATGGTGTTTAGCGAATGCTAATGCTAAAGCCCTACAGTAGCATGGTGTTTAGCGAATGCTAATGCTAAAGCCCTACAGTAGCATGGTGTTTAGCGGATGCTAATGCTAAAGGCCTACAGTAGCATGGTGTTTAGCTAATGCTAAAGCCCTACAGTAGCATGGTGTTTAGCGGATGCTAATGCTAAAGGCCTACAGTAGCATGATGTTTAGTGGATACTAATGCTAAAGCCCTACAGTAGCATGGTGTTTAGAGGATGCTAATGCTAAAGCCATACAGTAGCATGGCTTTAGCATGCAACTGTATGCTAAATACAGGATGCTAATGCTAAAGCCCTACACCAGCACAGTGTCCAGCAGAAATTAATGCTGAAGCCCTTCACTATTATGGTGTTACGTGGAAGCTAACGCTAAAGCTCCACACCAGCACTGTGTTTAGCAGAACCTAATGCTAAAGCGCTGACTTGAATCCAAATATCTGCCCTTGAAAAACCGCAGCCTTTGAGCACCAATTCAATTTCGACATTACAGCTTAAACGCCCTCAGATGTAATTTCTTGTTCTGTATAGAAATGTAGATGCGTCGTTAGACTCACCTGTAGAAGCCCAGGTGCCACTTGCCCACCATGTGTGTGGCGTAGCCGGCCTGGCGGAGCCTCTCGGGCAGCGTGTCCATGTGTGAGGGCAAACAACTGGGCTGCCTGGGTCTGATGATGGAGTGCTGTAATCCTGTGTGGATCTGATATCTCAAAGAAAACAAGATCTGTCGTCATCCCTCACAGTAAGACGACATTAATCATGTTTGAGTCAGAGCCTCGGACTCAGCAGCTATCCGTTGTTTTCTCTGAAGCAGCTGTTAGACATTAGAGCGACTCGTATCTGAGTACAGCTGTAACTGATCTGCAGAATGAACAACAGCTGCATGAAAGAAATAAACATAAAATGTGAATAACGTCAGAATTACAGCGATGACTGACAGTAAAGTTGGCTTTACACGTGTTTTATACATAGAAAAGCATGTTTTGAGTTCAGATGGCTGCAGTTTGACATTTGAGCCACTAGATGTCACTAAATCTTCCACTTCCAGTTTTATGTTAAACTCCTTCCAGAAAGTTTCAAAGCTAACAAATTAACCATAAAATGCTTTAATCTTCATGGTTTTATTTTATCTTTTATTCCTGGATGAAATATTAATATTCTTTTAGCTGGCTTGTCTCCCCCTGCTGGCCATTGGAGAGAATACAAGTTTAATTTGAGTTGATAGTTTGTTGTTTTTACTCCATTATATTCATAATATAATATGAATATGTTATCAGATTTAGAAAACAATAACAAGAATGACAAAGTTTAAACCTAAGTTTTCTCTGGACTCAGTTACAGATTAAATTATAGATTAACATATTTCCACGTATATGTTTATTATTATTTTATTTACTGATTTAATTTTTTGGTTGTATTTAAATACGATGCTTATATACATATTTTTATATAAAAATTTCATTTATGATTATATAGTAATCATGCCATTTATTGAACACTTGATCGTTGGCAGATTAATTGAATATTTATTGGATTAACTGATTAATAACTGGATAGCAAAATGTGCTCAATAGGAGATTTTGGTTGTTTTTATTGTTAAGTGGGAAATTTTTATACTTCTGTACAGTTTTGGCTTAATTACAGCTCCGAGTGTGTTGTTATTTCAGCATATGTCGTTTTTTAGTCTGTATACTTCAGTTAAGGATTAATTAATTACTAAACGAGTCAGCTAATCACAATAAGTGACGATAAATCATTTCAGCCCTAATCAAACTGACGGTCTGTTGGACGGTGGGAATGAATTCAGTGGCTCCAGATTGAGGGTTTTTTAAAAGGTTTAGCCGTCATCGGCTGCTGAAGCGGTGCGTATACCTGCCGGTCATCAGCTGGCTGCGTGACGGCGTGCAGATCGGTTGAACGTAGTAGTTCTCCAGTATCACGCCCTCTGCT
Organism: Poecilia latipinna; assembly: GCF_001443285.1. NCBI lineage: Eukaryota > Metazoa > Chordata > Actinopteri > Cyprinodontiformes > Poeciliidae > Poecilia > Poecilia latipinna. The sequence goes on along the minus strand of NW_015116422.1, from coordinate 33,560 downwards.
GCCAGTTTGTCCAGAGTTGGGGTTATGATGGTGGGGTTGTGGTAGCCGATGTCGTTGTAGCCCTGTCACAGATTGAGTTCTGCTTTACTCCTATGCAGTCGCTGTGGTTACTATGAGTTTTATCCAAACTGTATTTTATTTAAATGCCCTTTAATGTGACCACATCAACATTTCATTGACCTCTGCAGTCAGGAAACATTTTTTATTTTTTACATAAATTCTGTGCAAACATTTAAAACCAGCTCATTTCTTTATATTTGCTTTGCATTTTAATGCTAACTAAACTTTACTGCTGGAACCAACAGGAAAATTCAACTGCAATAGCTTCAATTTAACCCAAAGGGGGCAGCACTGAGACGGTTTTAGGCCAAATATCACAGAGTTAAATTTATATTCACAAAAAACTGTCATAGTAAAGTTAGCAACCTTAAGAACCGATTTAAACAGTTTATCTGCAAAAAAATAAAAAATAAAAAAAATAGATTTGGGGATAGTTGCATTTACACTGCAAAAACTCAAAATCCTAGCAAGTATTTTTAGTCTCTAGTGTAAATGTCTTAGTAGTCTTCAAATAAGACAAAACTAACTTAAAAGTAACTTTTCTACAAGGTGTAGGAGCTTGTTTTAAGTAAAAAATATTTCTTAATGTTAAATTTAAAAAGTACTAGTTAATGTGGCAGATTATTTCACTTACAAGACATTTTTCCCATGTTAACAGTCAAATAATCTGCCAGATTAACTAGTACTTTTTGTATCAATACTGAGGGATTGTTGACCTAAAACAAACTACTATATCTTGTTGAAAAATTATTCGCAAGTTAGTTTTGTCTTATTTCAAGTGTACCAAGATATTTGCATTATAAACCAGACAAAATACTTAGAGTTGAGTTTAGCATTGAACCTAGTGTCAACTCTGCAAAAACAGTGCAACTAGCATTTTATTCATCAGTATTAAATAATTATTGAATAAGAAAAAAATTCCCATATCTTGCAGGAAAGTTACTTGGAAATTAGTTTTGTCTTATTTCAGGAATTAAGACATTTGCACTAGAAAGTAAACCAAAAATACTTGTATTTTAAACCACCAAAACAATATTTTTCTTACAGATAAACAGCCTAACTTGGTTTTCCCAAGGTGCTAACGTTATATCTGCAAATTGTGACATTTTTGCATAAATTAGTTTAAGATAGTTGTACTAGAAACCAAACCAAAAATACGTGGTAAGATTTTGGATTTTGCAGTAGAAAAATTGACTTGCTGAACACTAATAGACTTGTTACAATATGCAGGCTATTAAACTGTAGCAAAAATTAATGTTTCCTTCAAGTCTGAGTACTTGTAAGGTGAATAAATCAAACTTTCTTCCAGAAACTCACTTGGTCGTCGATCAGAATGAAGATGATGTGCGGCTGATTCTTCCTCCCAGTCTCACCAGTCTGAACGTTGCTGCTGTTCATGCGGTCTGACTGGGACTGAGCTGACAGGAAGTCCAAGCTGAGGAAAACGCTCAGCACAGTTGCAGCTGCCTGCATCGTTACGGCTCCTACAGGAAACGCAAAACAGGGCAAAACAGACTCAAACAACACCAGAAAGACGGACAGGGCTGAAAAATGTCTGAGTGGGCACAGTTTCACACGAGCATGCCATCGCTGCAGGATGGAGCGTAGATCATAAAACCACATTTGGGATTGACTCGCCAACTTGGCTGAAGCTGTGACCTGAAACGCATCCATCTGCTGGAGGAGGGCTTTAAAAGCCTTTATGAAGCTGGAGCCGAGGAACAGCTCCAATAAAGAGCCATGAAAATATTAACTGTGGCAGAGAGAGCAGAAAAAGGTCAGTTTGAAGAATTTCAGCACAACTCTTTTACCAGCCGCTGGGATTATGCAACTTGTTTGAATTTAAAACATTAAAGAAGTAAAACTGTGATTTGTTGAGTTGCAATGTAAACATACCTATAAAATATCTGAGATAAAACAGTAAAATGCCTGCAGTTATAAACACTCCAAGTTATAAACACTCATTTTTTGTAAGAAAAAAGTCAAAAATTCACCATAATCGTATTTTGCAAGGTTTACAGGTAAACCTAGGGCTGGACGACATGTCATAATATAAGCGTTTCATGTCAGCCAATATCGATAATTGATTGATGAGTCTGTTTATATATATATATGCAGTACTGCCAAAGTGGTGGGATAACATTTCCTGTTTTTGTCCAGACTTCACTCCGTGCCGTCGTTTATTATTTTTAGCAGTTATGAGGCAAAGGGGAAAAACCTTAAACTGCTGCTGCGCATGTTACTCATCAGACCGTTGCTAGGTAACCGATGTCAGGGCGGAACTTGAAGCTGCTTGTTTCTCATCAGGTCGTTGCTAGGTAACCGATGTCAAGGCGGAACTTGAAGCTGCTTGTTACTCATCAGGTCGTTGCTAGGTAACCGATGTCAGGGCGGAACTTGAAGCTGCTTGTTTCTCATCAGGTCGTTGCTAGGTAACCGATGTCAAGGCGGAACTTGAAG
>NW_015116422.1:19374-27890 GCF_001443285.1 Poecilia latipinna | reverse complement strand
CGGAACTTGAAGCTGCTTGTTACTCATCAGGTCGTTGCTAGGTAACCGATGTCAAGGCGGAACTTGAAGCTGCTTGTTACTCATCAGGTCGTTGCTAGGTAACCGATATTAGGACAGAACTTGAAGCTGCTCAGCAGGTTGTTTTGCACTTTAGACTTGTTAAAAGAAAAATCTCCCCAACAAATAAATATTTTGGAGGTCAACTGTTTTCTATTTTTTCAGTAACTTAAAAAAAAAAAAAAAACACCATTTACTGCTTTCAAATAAAAGTCCTATTTATGATCAAATTTAATAAAAAAAAAATAAGACCAAGGTGTGGTTATTAAAAGGTATATACTTGGTGTTGTGATCTTCACATTTACCATTGTAAAAAGATTCTGTATAATTAATATAATAATACTCCATGGAAAAACTGGAAAACTGATGTTCAAAGGTGCTTTTTGTAATGTTTTACTGAGTTTGAGATAATTAATAAACTAAAAATAGTCAAAAAACAAAGAAAAACTGGTGTAGATAATCCCATTTTACAAGGCAGAAGTGTGAGATACAGAATATTTTGGTGTTGATCAAATACAGAGCCAGTATCACCAGTACCGATACTTAATAGAACTTAAGTATAACATAGCATCAAACTCCTGAGTTTAAAGCGTTTTTGTGGTTTTTCTTTGAATTATTTTGGTAAAACATAGGAGAGAATTTAGATAAAGTTTCTCTTTACAAAATATTTTAATAACTTTTACATGACATGACAGTAAATTTGTGTGCATTGTTTTATAAATGAAGTGCAAAAAAATCAAACCAAATCCTTTTTGCAGTAGATTTGAGAAACTATATAAGAATAAGAGAAAATTTGAAGAAGGATTGTGAAACTAAAGAAACTACAAAACTGAAGCATCAATCTGATCGTGCAAGTAATGATCCAGTTTTGAAATTGTGTCTCATGAGAGCTGTCACACAATTTTATTAAAACTCGATGATCTTCATTGGTTTATTTTACAAAATCTCACAAAAACACAGTGATTTCTTGCTTAAAATGCAACAAAATGTGTAAAACTTCTAGTAGTCTAAAACCTTTTGCAAGCTCTAAATGGAGTCAGCAGTCGGAGACTCGACTAAGACTGGAGTTATGAAAACTGTGGCATTGGCTGAACTTTTCTATATAATTGTGGCGATGCAGCTTGCTTTAACTGGAAAGTTATTGTTTGCATTGAGGTCGGACTTTAAGCCTGTGGCCTTTATGAAGAAAAACTGTTTTTGTTCTTCTAAACTGTTTCAGATACTGTCTGTCCACTGAAGATATTTATCTGGATGCTTTCCCCTTTTGTTCTTCACTTCTCCACTTAAGCTGTGTTCAGAAAACAAGCCAAAAAACAAGGAAAAGTCTGTCAGACCTCCAGAAACGCTGGGGATTTACTAATCAAAACCATTTAAAATAGTACAATGAAGTCTTTCTGTTAGGGAAGTTTATGTTTTTACCCTAAAATTGACATGCCTTATGAAGTAAAAAGAAGAAAAACAGTAATTGGTCTAATATTGGACATGTTTTAGCTTGTATAAAGAAACAACATGATGAGAAGCAGCTGCCTCCGCCTAAATAGAGACCATACTGAACCGGTTCCCACTGAGTTACTGGAGCACATATTTCCCTCTGACTGTGTTAGTGTGCTGGGAATGAACTAACTTCCTGTGACAGCTCGATATGCATTAATTCCTCCTGGATGAACGCAGTTATCCTGTTTTTTAGTTAATTACCTGGTTATTCCTGTTTAAAATTAGATTAGAGATGCTAATAATGCAGTAATAAAGTAGTTATAAACAGTTTAAGAAATTTTAAAGGTTCAATTTTCAGGATAAATAAGCCTCTAAACATGTTTTGTTGTCTTTTCATGCAATGTGATGTTCAAATTAGGCCTAAATCAATACCTCGATAACGGATCAATAGGAATGAACGGCTCTTGACGTCAGTCTACATCTCCGCTCCTCTTTCTGCTCCGATGCGGTTTAATTGGCGACAAGTTTGCAGAAGACGCCGCATGTCCTCAAGTTTTCCCCCCAAGCCTCCTTCCTTCCCTCGGACTGAGCGTCCTGGCCGCCGATGAAACACGGCGGCGCGGACGTTAAGTTTTCCTATGACACCGTCACGGTACCGGGCGGACTTTCACAATAAAACACCCACTCTGTCTGCAGGTGCTGCGCCATATTCTGTGACCATAGGAGGCGCTGTAGCAGTTTTACACCGTACTTTGCCATACCAAAGGAAAAATAACGAAAGAGCCGAACAAAGAATGAAAAGTAAAATCTGACCACTAATATTTGGACGATTATGGAAATATAGATCGTCACATGTTAGCTCTTAGTAGACATTGTGGAAACTAAATATTTAAACTAATCTATTTCTGCTAACTCTCACCTTTGTCTTAAGAATAAAAAGTCAATTTTATTAATGGTATAAGAACTGTTTCAGCGTCCTGAAACAGTTAAGGTTACTTATTTTACAGTGTGGTAACAACAATATCCAATAAGAGCTATGATATTCTGCTGCCATTTATATTTCCATAGTTGTCACAATTAGTGGCTATGATGTTACCTTTCATTCTTTGTTAGGGTTTTTCTTTATTCTTCATTTTGCATTAGGCCGAGATATGGCAAAGAATGGCGTAAAACTGCAACAGCACCTCCAACAGTCCCGGTATACGGTGGTCACCAGATATGGTACAACATGTTCTGGAGTTTCTTCACTCAATAAACTCATCCACTGATGGCGAGAACCTTTCATTGACAGTGAACCACTTGCTGCTAATTAAAAAAATAAGAATCCATCCATCCAATCAATCAACCAGTAAGCCTACCAACCAAGCAGCAGTAATATCTAAATAGTTTTTTTGTCCTTACCATTGGAAATACTCCTGACCCAGTTATTTTCTGTTTTTTTCACGTTGCTTCCCGTCTTCTGAAGAGTATTGCTTATGCTAACCGTGGCTCAGTTGGAGGTTTGTTATCATTAAAAGTGTTTTCTTTACAGTGTGACTGTATTCCTACTCAATATGAATTGAATTGAATTCAGTTTTTTATATGGCGCCAAGTCACCACAAATGTCATCTGGAGGTACTTTACAAAGAAATTAAATTCAGTCTCACGTAATTAAATTGTATTTTTGCAGTAACCTGTCACAAATTAGTATCTAATCAACTGAATTTGACTGTATTTTATGAAAATTTGGATTTAATTGTACTTAAATGTGTACATTCTTCTCAGATTGTACTGACCCTTCACCAAATGATTGTTGAATAAAAAGATCAGGATCTTATTGTCCTGGATAGTTGGTATTTTAAACTGGCATGAGTTCATGTTAGTTTTGGTTGGTTAAACTGGAGCAAGATAAATACAGAAGCTGAGAGCGCATGATTTTCAGGAGAGAACAAATTAATTTTGTGAAATTCATTGGAAAATTAATTTCTCTAGAGAAAACCATCTGGAAAAAACATATGGGGAAAATGTCCACTCTTTGCTTCCATAGAAATAAATTTTATATTCTACGTTAGCAGACAGAAATTAGCCTGTGTAGAACTAGCTAGTACATAAACTAGGCTAAGCCCGGATAGACAAAGTTCAGAAAATATATTTTATTCATGTTTTAGATTAAACATTAAAGCAGTAATCAGTTTTAGATGCTTTAAAAAAGACCCTAAATATGACTGTATTAAGTTTACTTTTAGATTTATATTGCGCAAATACATTCATGTTGTTTGTGACATCAGCAGTTGAAGCTAGCTGAGGAATCCAGCCCTTCGAGAAAGCATGATTTCCCCAAAAACAAATGATTCAAGCTAGATAAAACTGTATTCAAACAACATATCATAAACGTGTTACTATAGGTTATATGTGACTTGTTTCATTGAAATAGTTTTTATACACTTTTACTGCTCTAATTTGAAGGATACGCTACTTTACATCCGCCATTTTGTGTAACTTTACGGGACGGACCGTTTAACAACAACGTTACTTTTACTGTTGTTGTTGTTTTTTGTTTGTTTGTTTGTTTGTTTTACATCATGTGCTTGTTATGTTGTGGCTTTTGTAACCGGCCGTCACTTTCTGTGACATGAACCGGCAGGAACACTGTGAGCACATCAGCCGACCGGTTCGCCGGCGGGGAGGCTGGGCTGCCGGGAAGGGAGGGAGCCAGCTGGCGCTCCGGAGGAATCCAGGAATGTTCCTGCTGCTTTATGCAACTTTTAATGCAGTAATGAAAAACATGCAGAATATTTATTCAGCAAAAACTCCAGGAAAACGACCCATATTCTAGCAGTTATGCATACATGAGCGAAATACTTTACATCTGACTCGTCCAAATCTGGAAATAATTTATTTTCTGTTGGAGAGCGTGTGTGGCTGGAAACGATTCATTACAGCCTGATTCACTGGCGCTGAGTAAGAACATTGTCATGAATCGTTTTTTTCCCTTGAGTTTAAATGATTAAATGATGCTGAGGAATGCTCTGCAGCAGCTCTTGTTTATGACTGAGGCGGTTCTTCCAGGTGTTGTAATACATCTCTGATTATCTGGTAGTGAACCGATTGTTCTTAAATTTATATAACTTTTTTTTTTAGAAGTTTCTATTTCTCTAATTCTTCTTCTTAGGCTTTGAGGTTATGAGATATTTGGCCAGGTGCTCAGAAATCAGCAACAACAGATCAATAAGTTAATTTCAGCCTATTTTTTACTCAAGTAAAAAGTGAAATTACTCAAGTAAGAGTACAAAAGTATACGGTAAAAAGTTGAAACTGATCAAAATATCAATCATTTAATATTTAAAAATTACATAATCAGACGGACCAAAATAGAAAAAGATGTGGACATTTTGATGTTTTAAAGACCTACATGGAAATAATTCATGTAAGTAGCATAATTACAAATTAACTTTAACAAAAACTGCAGGTGTGTGTCTGGTGATTTTCTTTCAATTAAAACAAGCTTGTTTACTCAAGTAATAGTAGCACCTCAAGTAAAAGTAAACAGTACACCTTAGTAAAAATGTTAACTTTTCTCTAAAAAGTTACTCAAGTAAATGTAGTTACTACCCAATTCTAATTGTAAATTTTTCCTAATCTTACGTTTTCTACAGTTTCCAAATGGTTTTGTCCAAGATTAGACTGAACCAGGATTCCCACAGCATGATGCTGCCACTTTTTGCCACAAGTTAGATTTACTTTGGGGCCAAAATAATATAATTTCTGCAACAGTTTCACAACAAAATTATGAAATAACAATGAACTAAACATGCAATAATTTAATTAAACAATTTAAGTTTTGACTTTTTTGAGTAAATGGCGTGTAAATCATTTTGTGTAAAAAGTGACTGTTAAGAGATGAAAACCTTCTATAACATCAAACATTTTCCAGTATCAGAAGATTTTAATTCGTTTGTTACAATTTTGCAGTAATTAAAAACAAAGTGTCTGCATATGTTTAGCTGGGCTGCAGACCAAGTTTCTATTTTTAAATTGTAGTTGTGGGGCCAAATTTTGGACACCCTTGATTTACATGCATATTATTTTATTTTTAAATTATTATTATTTTTTATTTCAAACAGACAATAAAAAGCAGAAACATAAAAAAAAATCATGCCAGCTGGCATGCGATTTTACATTTATTTCAAAAGGAAGAGGTAGAAGATATTATAGTTTCCTGCTCTTCTCATACTATATTGTTGTTATTCAAGCAATTAGATGTTAATTTCAGTGAAAAAATAATGCTATACATGTTTTGACAAATAACTNATACATTTTAAACTTACATTTCTTCATTTATTTAATATTATGGAATAGATCTTAAATGTTTATTTTATATTAGCTTATCAATTAGATCTAAAATTTACCTCCTTGTGACATTTAATCGGCAACAACATTTTAGCAAAACACCAGTTTTCTTCGTAACGCCATGAAAATGTTTTGTAATCTTCCCTTAGGAGACAGGACTCCACTTCCCATGATGCAGTTCGAGGTAGGAGTCGTCCCGCACACGTGCTGCTGCTGGATAGCAAGCATGAAGTGAAGTGTTATTAATTCCTGGATGCATTTTGCGGCCGTATTTTCGGCCTGCGTGTTTTTCCACCATGGAGTCGGAGCAGGACGCCGCGCTGCTGGTTTTAATCCAGCAACACCTGCAGGTGAGCGGCTACCGAGAGGCCGCCGAGCTGCTGGAGCCGCACGTCACTCAGGTGAGAACTTACTCTGATTCCTCCTCATTTAAGCTCACCAACACCACCTGGGGTTTCTGTTGCTGAATTTGGGTTAAATTTGGCCACAGCGAGCGTTTTATTGGTGTTTCTTGAGCTGACATGCGCGTCATGCAGGTTATATAAGAGGATTGATGAAATGTGGATGCGGCTGCAGCAGGTTTCTGCCCGTCAGGAAGCGGCTCTGCAGCCTGCGGCTCCTGGTTCAGGCCGAGCAAAAGAACAGAATGTTACCGGAGCTGAAGCTGCTCACACTCTGCATTTCTAACCTCTCCATGCATTCAGCTAGCTGCTCGCTTCAAAATTACCGAACTAAATCTGTCGTCATCATTTAAAAACAACGTTATTTACCTTTTTTTCCCTGCTGTTTTTCTGTGTACATCTGGAGGAAACTTAATCTTTGGTCACCAGCTGGTTTCACATTTCATCCTAAAAAATATCAGTGAAAAAACGTCCAACAGAAAGAATCACAGCAGCGTCAATCATCTTTAAACCAAACTTTCCTGTTGCTGTTATTATTCAACACGCACACTTTTGAATCTAAAACTCATGCTTCTTTTGTTGCAGTTTCATCACCTGTCATTTTTAATAAGTAGATTCAACAAATTTCATTAAAAAATGTGGAAACTATTCTGTAAAATGGTTTAATGTTAGAATTGAAACGATGCAGCTATTGAAATGATCAACTCATGTAGAAATCGATTAATCGTTAACAAAAAGGGCGTTTGCTGAAAGAACAACACCGTCAAAGCAGAAAATAAGACAATGTATGCATTTATGTCATATGATAAAAACATCATTTGTCTGTAAATATGTTCCACTCCAAACTCATGTGGAGTAGTTTTAAATTCACCTGGTTCATATTTTCATAAAACAAAATCTCCTATTTTCACCATTTACTATTAAATTATTAATTGGTTAATAAATAAAAAAAATAGTTACCAGATCATGTTAGAATAAGTTTTTTAGATGCAGATGCATCTTTTGCTAAAATGATCAAGCATTTATAGAATGCTTGATCATTCATTATACAACAAATTTTGTGTTGTATTTTAAGAAATACAATGTTTATTTTGTCATTTAAAAATTAATCTAAATATCTATTTGTGTCTTTTAATGTATTTCTAAGATTGTACAAAGAAGGCTTCAATGAAAAATGTTCAGAATGTTCTATTTTTAAAAAATCAGAATAATCGATTAATCATTAGAATAATTGATTACTCAAATAATCGTTAGTTAATTATTTTTGTCTGTGTGTAGGTGGAGATGCCAGTGGAGAACTTAAACCTTCATGACATCTACACTGGATGGATGAAGTAAGTTCACACAAAGTAAAAACTGAAAAACCATTTTATTTTCCACCATCACTGGTCTTAGTGGTAGGAGACATTTTCACACTTACTGCTCCTTTTCAATCACAAACTTCAATCAACAAACCACATCTGAAAATATGTAAAAAAAAAAAATACGAGCAGAAATCGGATAACGTGTTGTTGCCTGTGTTAATTAGGGATGAATTCTGCATCCTGGGAGAATATCTGATATTTCTATCAGATATATGCAACGATTCCTGATTTTAAATTAATTTATGTTTATTCTCTTATTCATTTCAGATTTTTGAGACTTTCTTCCTGTTGGAGTTTAAATGAAAACGTCTGATTTGCTGTGCAGGCTTTGCTCTCTGGCTCAGCACGCCACCCAGCCAAAAATCGGCTTGAAGACGGGAATCCCAAAGCAAGACGAGGCTGCAGGCGCCGAACTCGATGGAGGAGAGAAGAAAACAGACGACAGAACTCTGACTGGTGCGTTCCTGTTTTTATTTACTGGATCGTAGAACTGGTTTCAGTTTTTACTGGGATTAATTCTTGCAGAGTGTAAGATGGAGGTCGCTGCGCCGTCCACTGCAGAGACAAAACCGGAGGACGATTCTGGACGCCGGGACACCGCTGATGAAACCCAGACTGGGAAATCAGACGGCACCGCTAACGGTGATGAGGAGGAGGAAGAACATGAGAAAGAGGAGGAGGAGGAAGAGGAAGCAAGGAGAGAAACAGAGGTGAGTGTCTGAAGCATCGATAAAGAAACAAAAATAGATTTTTTCAACACAGCAGCTCCCTCCCTGCATCCATCCATCCATCCCTCCCTCCCTGCATCCATCCATCCATCCCTCCCTCCCTGCATCCATCCATCCCTCCCTCCCTCCCTGCATCCATCCATCCATCCATCCATCCATCCATCCATCCATCCATCCATCCCTCCCTCCCTCCATCCATCCAT
>NW_015116422.1:4704-15806 GCF_001443285.1 Poecilia latipinna | reverse complement strand
TGCATCCATCCATCCATCCCTCCCTCCCTGCATCCATCCATCCATCCCTCCCTCCCTGCATCCATCCATCCATCCATCCCTCCCTCCCTCCATCCATCCCTCCCTCCCTCCATCCATCCCTCCTTCCTTCCATCCATCCCTCTCTCCCTCCCTCCATCCATCCATCCCTCCCTCCATCCTTCCTTCCATCCATCCCTCTCTCCCCCCCTCCATCCATCCCTCCCTCCCTCCATCCATCCATCCCTCCCTCCCTCCCTCTCTCCCTCCCTCTTAGTTTTTTATGTTTATCTAAGCAGAACTGAAAACGATGAAATTTGAAGTTTTGTCATGAAAACATTTTGGAAAACGAATGATGTTCCTTCTTATTAATTACTTATTGCTTATCTATTATTTTATCAATCAGGTTTATTTGAATTATGCATTTCAGCACCAGGGCAGTTCTAAGTGATTTACATCATAAAACTATTTTAGGAAAGTTATAGATTGTAGTATTTACTCAGTTTGCTTGATTGTTGGAAAGAAGGATGGAGTTTCAGCCATTAACTGGTGCAACACTTTCTTACTCACACTGAGAAATCAAACATTTACAGAAAAGCTTTTCACAACTTTAATAAATACTTTATCACTAGAATGAAATCTGCTTCTAATCCAAAACGAGCCAGAATTGAGTCAGTGAGGAAATATCTGAGAGTTCAGCACATTGTTGCAGCAGGAAGCTGTAATGAAAACAGACGCATATCTGCTGTCCAGCCACTGTAATAATGACGCTGCTTCCATTTTTGATCCAATTAAAGCCAAACGTCCACAGGGCAAAACCTGCAAAATACACAAAGCTTCTGGCATTGATTTATAAAGATGTAGAAATGTATACCATCAAGTGTTTTTCTGCTAGCAAAACATTTTGAGGATCTTTAGCTACAACCAAAGACAGTAAGTCTGGTGTTAACTTTTCAGGAAGAAATGGGAGCTTGTTTTAACTCAAATGTTCCTTCATTTTCATGAAAATGTTTTAGATATAAGTGAAATAATTTGCCTATGGAAAATATATTTTTCCCAAATTATAAGTGAAAAAGTGAAGCTGGTACTTTTTAATCAATAATAAGAATTTCTCTACCAAACTAAGTAAGATTGGTGGAATCAACTCACTCTCTCTCACTCTGTGGTTACCTAGCAACAACCTGCCTAGTAACTGGCGCAAGAGCAGTTTCAGGTTTTTACACTTACAAAATAAAAAATAAAAAAACAGTGTGTAGCGAAAACTGGATAAAACAGGAAAGGTCACATCAATGGTTTTTCAATATTTCAGATATTTAAAACTAGTCAATAATATCAGTTCATATGAAGCATTGATATCGTGATACGTTTTCCCGCCATTTTTTTCTGCCCTAATTAATACACAACTCTAACTTGTAGCTGTAATTGTAGCTGCTCTCTCTCGTCTCTTTACCTGTTTGTTTTCCTTTGCTTCGTCTCAGAATAGAAGCCAGTTAATCTATTCAGGAATAAATGTTACTACTGTTGAGATTAACTATAGATAAAATTCAGCTGAATCTCCTCCAGCATGGAGACCAGTTAGTGCTACCTCTCTGCTGCAGAGCGAAACAAAGTTTGGCTCCAAGTTAGAATAATAATAAAATCTTCTGGTCTGTTTGTATTTCTGAATTAAAGTTCGGCTGTTGGATAAACGGCAACAGGAAATGAACTCATTCCAGCTGTGAACTACTTCCTGTTTACTTTTATTCCCTCCTGTTTATGTTCCAGCTGGTTCCAGCTGAGGGGAAAAGCTGCGTCTCCTCCGGTCCTGTTGGGACATCTGGACCCACTCAGGGCGACATCGACCCGACCCGACGGCCTGGAACTAGAAACTCTGAGAGCGACGAAGAGGAGGAGGAAGGAGGTGATGAAGAGGAGGAAGAAGGAGGTGATGGAGAAGAGGAAGAAGGAGGTGATGGAGAAGAGGAAGAAGGAGGTGATGGAGAAGAGGAAGAAGGAGGTGATGAAGAGGAGGAGGAAGGAGGTGATGAAGAGGAGCAGCAAGGAGGTGATGAAGAGGAACAGGTTAGTGGTTCCTGAATAGAAGATTAACTCATCCAACCAACCACTTATCCATCCGTTTATCCATCCATCCGTTTATCCATCTATCCATTTACCCATCCATCCATCTATCCGTTCATCCATCCATTTGTTTATCCATCCATCCATCTGTTTTCCCATCCATCATCCATCCATCCATCCATCCATCCATCGAATCTTACTACNGCTGAAAATTTGCCATAAATTCACATTCAACTTTATTTTACATTTCAAAGTTAAACATTTGGTATAAATCTGAAAAAAAAAAAAAAAAATCTAATATTGAAACCCTGTAAATTTGAGTCATAATTTTTTATTTTTTTTTAAATCATGAGCATCAAAGTTTACCAGAGGCTGAATTAGAGCAGCTTTTACTTTGTCTGGACAGGAAGCTGCGTTTTGAAATCCCATCTGAGTTTTCTGTTTTCCTGCAGGAGCTTCAAGCTGCCAGAAACTCCCCTGAAGTCACAGGGGAAACTCCAGAACCGATCGATGCTGTTCATGGAGCCGCGGTCCGCTCCACTGAGGAGACGACCGCAGCTGCAGAGGAGGAAGAGGAGGAGCACGCAGCTGAAGAGGAGGAAGAGGAGGAGGAAGAGGATGAAGAGGAGCACGCAGCTGCAGAGGTACGACAGGCAAAACAAACATCTGAGGAACTCTTCAGGTCTGGCGCTGACATGTTGACTCTCCTGCAGAGACCCGTTCAGGCCGAGTCCGTCTCCGTTGACGACGCCCCCGGAGAGGCTCCGCCCCCTCCAGGTACCACGACCAGGTCACCTGATTCTGTGAGGCACGGCATGTTCAAGGCTTCTTTAGGTTACTTTAGCACACATTGATGATCAAATCTTTAATTTTTAATTGGATTTAGGTCTGGACTTTGACTAGGCCATTCTTACACAATGATATTATGTAATTTAGATCATTTCAGAGTAGCTGTATTTATATGCTACACTGAGTTTCTGGTCCACTCACAGAAAAGCATTCACACAGCATGATGCTGCCACCACCATGTTTCACACTGTGTGAAATGCTGAGTCTCAGGTGGATTATTTACTAATTAGAATTTAGATTAAATTCCTTTTTTAAATAACAAAATTAACATTTTATTGCCTAAAATGCAATAACGCAGCATTGTTTCAGTGAACGCTTTGTTATTTGTTGTAAAATTTTAATCTGCATCTAAAAATGGTTACAGCATTAATATGTTCTTGATTTAGCATCAGTACAGTGATGGGCTGATCTGTTGGTTGTTTTGGATTAATTTATTCGGAAATGGATCCGAATGTGAACCAGGTGAAGTTAATATTATGTCATATTATGGGAGTTTTTGTTAGACCATATTTACAGACAGATTTTTTTTATTTTAAATACTAAATTTACACAAATTTTTTCTGACTGTGTTCTTCCAGCAAATGCCTTTTTGAGTCTGTATGCTCCAGTTAAGCATGAATCAATTACTAAATATAATCAATTAATCGATTCAGCCCTTTAAACTCATCTTTAAGATGCAACATAAATTCCAGCTTTTATATTGTAAATATTGGTCGTCTGGACAAACGGCAGTCTCTAATCAATTAGAGAGCGATTTACTGCAGACAGGGAAGGAAAACATATTTTCCCTTTTCCTTTCTTTGGCTTCACTCCGTCTCCAGCTGGTAAAGTTCAGAAGTTTGATTTTTACAGGAGGAAAAGAGAATAAAAATCACAGGAAGACATGAAGCAGGATCTTTTATTTTACCTCTTGGTATTCGCATTCATCACCAAACCGTGAAGCAGAAACGCTGCGTAACTTCTCAGGGGCGGGTTGTTTCTCTGTCGGTTGTCTGCTGAAGCCTCGTTAATCAGTGTCTTTATGGGGACAAAATGTCCCTCATTTGATACTCATGCGAACTAAATTGTCCAGTTTGTCTGTGTTTACTAGGGTCTCTCCATTGTTATGGTTCCGTTGAATTGGACTCGATTGTCCGTCGCTGGACAAAATGAGGTCAACGTTTAAAAACTTGTATCTTTTAAACATTTTTCCATGTTCTGACTATAAACTTTGGTCTGTAATTCAACCAACACAAATCAGTGGTTAATTGTGACGTGAGGGAAAAGTTTGTTCAGCAACAAGACAATTCCAACCATGAAAACATGAAACAAATGAAAAACATTGGTGTGGCAAAACAAAAAGCAATGGAAAGTTATAATCCAGACCAAAACTGCAGATGCTCCAGGTGTTAGTCAAAGCCACTCGTTCCTCTAGATCCTGTTGCTGCGTTGCTTTTACCCCAAAATCGAACTCTGTGCTAAAATCGTTCCAAGTCGAAGAAGTCGGGAATCCAACATGGAGCCGCTGTTCGTAGAATGTCTTGGAAACTTCGTTTAAGCTGCACGTTTCGCATCCAAACCATTTTAACTTTTCAGTTGCAGGTTATGACAGCATATTACGGCCATTGTAGATAAAAGAGAGAAAAAAATGAAATTTTGAGACTAATCTAAAAAAAATACTAGAAAAATCGTACAAATTTCTGAGTTTTGAAGGTCAAAAATCTTTAATTTTTTAGACATTTTCTGTTTTATTTTTTCTAGAAAATTCCCACCTTTTAAAACACAGATATTTTCAATCTTTTTCTTTTAGAAAATCCTGAGATTACTTGTGTAGACGAAGAGACTCAGTCAGAGACGAAGCCAGAAGACGAGCCGAAGGCGGCTACATTGGACCAAACCGGTGCTGATCCACCAGCCAATGGTAACTTAAATGTTCTTTATTTACTAATTCAAGCTAAACTGGTCTGATAAAAGGCAAAGAAAAAAATGGTTTTGGTCAACACTGGACCTCTGGTTCCTGAAATCTGAGTTTTCTTTATCAGGAGCTCTTAGGATTTTAGCTGCTTTTAGATATTTTTAGGTTTTTTTCTGTTTGTTAAAACTGCTACAGTGAATCAGTGTTGGGACCAGAAAAATAAATAAAGTTATAATATTTATAAGAATAAAGTCATAATTATGTAAGAATAAAGTCATAATATTCATAAAATTATCTAATTTTATTAGAACTCCAACGCCAAAAATTTAGAAACTAAAATGTTGAATGTCGCATTTTAGTTTTGGCTTTAAAAACCAGGAAATATTAAATCTTTTAACAAATCAGCATCAAATTATCATTAAAATAAACAAAAATATTTTGTATAATTAAAGATTTTTGAAGAAACTGGTGAGATCTTGATATTTTTTTTCTTTTCTCATCAGGATAAGATTTTTCTTAATGAGAAAAGGTTTGTTCTAAGAAAGTGACGTTATTCTCAGAACAAAGCTCGTAGTCCGGTCCAAATGCTCCGTCGTCCACAACAGGAGTCTGGTTTTCTGGTTTTAGCGTTTGTCAGGCTATTTTAACACTGGCATTTCACAACAAGATGGCAACTATACGAAAGAAGCCTGACATTCGTTGTTTACCAACACTAAAGCTTCATAAATTGAAATTTAAAGGGTCATTAAGGTTTTATGGCTCTTTTTGAGATTTATAAGGTTGCTGGTCTGGAACAAAAGGAGAAAATAGTGTCTGAAAGGTGGCGTAAAAACAAAATTATTCTTAATTCCTGGTGCTTCTTCATGTCAAAAAAATCCACGAGGCTTTAGAAAGTCGCCAGAACCTGTGAAAACGTAACATAAAGTTATTTATAGTTAGATGCCTCCAATAACAAAAGCTCCTGTCGTGTTTTTATTAAAGAGGAAGAAGCTGCAGAAGACAAAGACGACTGCATCATTACCAAAGTCCAGAAGGGCGGCGACAAATCAGCCAATCAGGAACCAGCAGTGATCTGTGGCGACTCCATCACTCCCAAGAAAAAGAAGAAGAAAAAGTCCAAAAAACGTTCTGATGAGTCATTTCAGGTGGACATCGCAGAAACACCGACGACTGACGGAGACGCGCTGACCAGCCGGAGGAAAAAGAAGAAAAAGAACAGAAAGAATAGAGAAGAGGAGGATAAAAAGGAGGCAGAGGAAGAGTCTGAAGTCGTTTCACCAAAGAAGAAAGAAAAGAAAAGGAAAAGAGAGAGAAAAGAGATGGAGGAAAAACAAGAGGAAAACACCAGAAAGAAGAAGAAAAAACTGGTAGGTGAGGCTGAGATGAAGGAAATGGATGGAGGGAATCTGGCAGAAACAAAACAGAAGAAGAGAAAAAGGGAGGAGCTGCAGTTTAAAGACACACCAGCAGAGGGCGAGAAAGAGGAGATGAACGGCACAGCTGGTGAGTAAAAACAGGAAGTGAAAATCTTTCTGTTGGTGCAGATAAAGTTAATTTCCATCTGAAAATGTTTCAGTCTCGTCTGGAAAGAAGAAGAGGACATTTCTGAGGAGGAGGATGATGAGCGGGAAGGGGTTACAGCTTCTCAAGAAAATGATGAGGATGACGAGGAACGCTCAGAGTCCCAACCGGATCGTCACAGCAAGAGAAAGGTTTGTTTGTTTTTAAATCTCATAATCTCCCTTTTACCTGAGAAATAACAAAACGTCTGCATTTATGGTGCTTGTGTCCAGACAAAAGCAAAAACAAACTGTGAAGTCACCAAAAACACAAATAAACGCAGAACAAGAAGAAAATTCATCAAAGGAAAACCAGCTTCCGAGGAAGAAGAAGAAATCGGTCAAGAACATCCTGGACGACCAATCCACAATCTCTAAAAAACCCAAGAAGAAGAAAGTAAAGACGGGAGAGATCTCACCTCCTGCTGCTGTGACCCAACTTCCACCTGCAAAGAAGAGTAAGATTTACTTTACAAGAGTTTAAAAACTTTACAGATTTGTTTTTTTAAGCCATTTTTTACATCAACATCCACAGAGAAGGACACGTTGAAGATGAAACCAGAAGCTGCTCTGGAGGTAAGAAACGTTTGAAATTAAAACATTTTTTCCCACAGTTTGTCAGTTGTCTGCAAATTACAGCACTCCATAATCCTCAATGGAGGACAAAAAGTTGAGATAAAACGCAGATGCTGGAGACATGTCTGTGTTTATGTTGTTTTGAAAGCTAAATAATAAAATGTTAGTATTTAAAGCCTCCATCATCTGCTCCCGCTAATAAGTTATTCTGCTTTTGTCACATTTCCAGAAAAAGAAAAAATCCCACAAAAAGCAGAAAAACTGAATCATCTAGGTGAGTATCTTTATCCAGACTCTTTTACAGCTTAAGACATTAAAATGGAAGTGAGGTTAAATATGCAGTATTTATTTTATCTTTTTTCCCAGATGTCACTGGAAGCTTTAATATGTTCAACCATTTTTCTGGTTTCCTTGCAGGATTTTCTCCTCACACACCTGCGGATGCATCTTTGGCCCTGAAAACTCAAGATGTGCCTTTTTTTCATCCTCGATTACTCTGATTTCTGGAGCTATTCCCAGACAAACTGGTGATGGGTTTAATATCTCTGGTGGGGATTCAAAGAGCTAAAAATAACCAAAAGCTTTGGTGTATTTCAGCAATAAAACTACAGTGTCGCAGTTAACGAGCCTTAGAAACAATTACATGAAGCTTTAAACTATGTTGAGTAGCTTTGGATATTTTTCACTTACTTTTAGCAAGTTAAGAGATAATTTACCTTCATCTTTTTTAAGATGACACTAAGGTTAGATCATATTTGGATGATAAAACATGGCAGTAAAAGGTCAAACACGAAGCAGGTTTTATATGAATGTCCAGGTTAAAATTCTTTAAGGGGTCAAACTGTGAAACGGTTTAAGTTTTGATGTGTTTTTGATGCTGTTTAGTTTAAGCTGTGAATTTCTGTTTCATTTTCCTGTTGCTGGGACTTTTGTCCTTTGTTACATGGAGTTTATATTTAATAATCAGTCCATTAGTAATCCACTACATTTCAGTTTTGCTGAGATAAAACCTGGGAACAACAATAAATAAATATAATATTGACAGTTCAGGTTCTGGATGTTCATAACGTCTCTGTAAAATGTTTTTAAATTATCAAAGTATAAACACTTCCCTGACATTTCCAAAAAGCTTTAATTCCTGAAGTAAAACAATTTGATCATTCAGACTGATGACAGTCTGTTTACATTTTCCAAATCATTCACCTGACTGGAGATCAGACCAGTGACTGTTATATGTGCGTCTGACACTCCTGTAATTATTTCTTCGGTTCTTTCACCTATTAAAGTGTTTTTTTTTCTTCTTTGAAACTGATTTCTTGTCTGCTCTCTCAATAAATATTATAATTCTCTAAGCCAGTAATAAATGCACTGGTAGTAGGAGTTTCTGTAGCAGCTGATGAAGTTATTATAGCTACATTGTTCTCATGTAGCTGACAGCCATCTTGGTAGGAATCTGTAACTGTCATGACAGTTGCTATGACAACAATAAACAAGTCAAGCTTAGAACTAGCGGTTGTATAAACAACTATTACTTGATTACACTTTTTGAGTACTCTAGTTTCTTTTTGTTGGCCTTTAAGCCATTATTATCTGTCCTTTGCACTGTGCTTGCCTACCAGGATGGCAGTGGGCCGTAAGCCGGTTTGAACCGGCTTACGTTCCCCAAACTTGTGGGAACTTTAATTCTTTAAAATGATGCAGTATTCAGTAAAACTTGTCACATCGGATGGTAGCTATGGTAACGAAACAATCACACTATAAAGATTTTCCTAAACTTACAAAGTAAACTTTGCAATGGCTCTCATTTAATAGTCAGCATTAAATATATTTTATACACAGCAAAAGTCTAATTCTTCATTTTCTACAATATTTTCACTGCATTTGCATAGAAATAAACTATTTTGTGTTGTGAAATCCACTCTGTTCATTTTAAACGCAGCTTCTACTGTGTTGAACTAATTATTATTTAATTATTATTTAAATTTTTCCCTCTGACTTGCTTTGGGTGTTTTAAATGGATCAGCTGTTCATTAATGACATGACTGAATAAATTTACCTTCAATCAGAGTCCTGTCCATGGAAAAGATCGGCCATTATCCTTCAATCTGTAACAAATAATGATTAACTGTTAACCAATCAGTGAGGTTTCACATACAAACCATGACTCAATAAAATAATGTGTGAATATTTTCTTTTGCATTAAAACAAGAACAGTAAATGGTAAAAACCCAAATAGCATTCATACAGATAAAGATCTCCAGAGCTAAACTAAAATTAGCTAAAATGCTAACGTTAGCTAAATGCTGCAGTAGCATGTGGGCTGTTTAAGCCATATATTCTCTCAACATAAAATGCTGCTGAAATGATTAGTCTGATTAATCACAATTAATTGATTATTGAAATAATTGGCAACTAATTTATTTATCTATTAGTTGTTAACTGGAATATACAGATAAAAAAAGGACCATTTACTGAAAAAACACAATAAGAGAAGTAATTAAGCCAGAGCTGTACAAAAATACATTTAAGGAAAACAAAACCTTTGTAAATATGTCCTACCTGAAACTGCTCAAGTGGCAACTTTAGATTTAACAGGTTCAAGTTCTGTTTTAAAAAAATCACCCATTAAGCACCTTTTGCTATTAAATTATTACTGGTTAATCTGAAACATAATCACCAGATTATCCCTACTTGATATTTATGTTACGTCAAGTAGAAACGGTTTAGATTAGAAATATATTTTTAGCTTCTTTGCTACAAATTATTGTGTTTTAAATTAAAAATCTGCAGAAAGTGCCAGTTGTTTTATCCAATTAATCGGCAGAATTATTAATAATTAAAATTATCATTAGTTGCATCCTTAATATAAAATACTTGTTAGATTTGAACAGAGGTACTGAATTTTAATTTCACAACTTCAATTAACAGAACGCTCCTGGAAATCATCAAAATGCCTGCAAATGTTGAAAACAGACATTTTACTGTGAATGTTGCTTCAGTTTGTGACCGATTATGACTATGATGAGTTAAAAAGCGGAAAAACGTTCTGTAAATTAAATCGTCCTCCATAAAAAAACACACACTAATCTGTAAAATCTAACATTTATTTTCTCACTGAGACGAATGGGAAATCGCTGCTGTGAATTATTTTAGTGTGAAGCGACGATTGTGTGTAATTACAGGAGGACGGCCTGATGGGACAGAGCGACACGCAACAGCATCAGAGCTTTACAATCCAACGCTTTCTTCCTTAAATCAGCAGATTTAAGGAAGAAAGCTATTGAACGCTCGTCCCCCAGAGGTGAGGCTGCTTTTATGGAGAGCTGGAAACTCCCGTTGTAATCTGCAGCTAATGAAAGTGAGAGTTCATAACCCAAAGCAGTGTTGCACATTGAGGCAGTTAATATGAACGGTGGGGCATTTCTCTGCAAATTAAACTGTTCTACAGTAATTTTCTGCTGCAGCCATTATAGATTTTCACATTTGCACTAGTTTGCTGACGGCTGCATTTGCAGGAAAAAAAAAACACATTAATGAGGATAAAAGTGGGAACTGAAATAAATTCATTGTTTTTTTTAAACTGAATCAGAAGCTAATGAAGAAGCAGGCGGACTGAATTACTGTGCTGGAGGGAGACAGCGTAAAAATAAAAATATTCATCCTTTCTATGAGGTACTTGTGGTTTACAAGTATTTCTAGAACACAATGCTTCTTCAAACATCGCACGTTTATCTCCCTTCTTACATGGCCTAAAGTCTTACGACAAATTATTGAATGCATAAACTATAAACCTATCTTCTATAAACATATTTTTAGGAATAAATCTGCTCCGCCAGTGAAACGCTCTGAGCAAAAAAGACACTTGCAATCTGGCTTTAAAAAAAAGAAAAAAGTGTTTTTTTTTTTTTTTATTTTCCTAAAAACATAAACAAGAAAGGCTTAGCCTGGCGGTGGCGCTAGTAAAGCATGGCGGGCCGCCAGGCCTATAATACACTGGGGGAAACTCTGGTCTTCCTGCCTCCCTGTCACTCCTTCACATCTCCCAGCCCTCTTATATATATACAAGGGTGAAAGTAGTTTTAAATTCTTGGGGGTACTATGACAAAAGCGCGCGCACACACACACACACACACACACACACACACACACACACACACACACACACACAC